>NW_025738641.1:0-64099 GCF_021292245.1 Micropterus dolomieu
TCACCGTTCGCATGATCAGGGACACCCCACGAGGCGAGATCTTGTGTGGAGGCCCAGACCGAGGGAGGTTGGCGGTGGTGTGGTGCTTCTTCCATTTCCTGATAACTGCACCGACAGTTGATCTTTTCTCTCCAAGTTGCTTTCCGATTCTCTTGTAGCCCATCCCAGCCTTGTGCAGATCAACAATCTTGTCCCTGATGTCCGTAGAAAGCTCTTTGGTCTTGCCCATGGTGGTGATGTTGGATGCTGGTTGTTTGGGTGTTGACAGGTGTCTTTTATACAGGTAACGAGGTGAGGCAGGTGTATTTGATGTAGATAATTGGTTGGGATTGGGGCTGTGTCTTAAAGAAAGACTAACTGGCTTGAAGGAGCCAGAATACTTGCTGTTTGGTAGGGGGTCATATACTTGTTTTTCCTCATCAGATGGTTATCAATTTTAATAAATTCATATGATGTGATTTTCTGGAATTTTCTTTGGGATTCTGTCTTTCACTGTTAGAATGTACATATGATTAAAATTGTAGATTGTTGCATTCTTTGTAAGTGGGCAAACCTGCAAAATCAGCAAGGGGTCAAATACTTATTTCCCCCACTGTATATGAAATCACATGAGATGGTGAGTATCAACAGTTGTGCCTATTGAGCACAACAGTAGCTACACTTACATTTTGCAGCCTGTGTGCACCGGTGGTGATTTGCATTGACAGCAGGTGTATGGCCACAGCACAGGAGGGACATGTTCATGCGGATTTCTTTCTCAATAAAAGCTCCACGGTCCTCTTTAATTGATGTATGCATAAACGCTCCTAAAATTTGTTCTATTTCCAGGGTGCCAGTGCTGCAGTACAGCTCCAGAAACTGTTGCCCGCAGGCACTTGGAATGGCATCGTAGAAACCATAAACTATGGAATATTAAAACTAGAACTAAAGAGATTTCTTTCTTTGAGGATTATCAGTTTGGCAGGTTGCAAATCATGTTTTGTCCAATGTTTTTTGTTTACTGTGTTTGGTATGCTCGGAGAATTGCATGCACTTTTCAGCCTCAGTGAATGGCAAGTGTTGGAATAATTGCTTTACACTGCTCTCTGTGGTGTCTAAGCACAGGATATTAAGCTGTGGAGTATGACACACAATGCACCTCACTGTTTCTACCCAGTCTCTCTCCTTCGCCTTTCTTCTCTCACATATACATACATCTTCATACAAAGTAGGAAAGCACAGCAGTGAATGCCCATAAGGAATTTGCACCCGCTAAGCAGGCTCTGCCTATGGACTGTATAAAACAAACTCTGCCACATCAAATATCCTGACCCTACAGGTGACAGGAAGCATGAAGGGGGAAACATTAGAGTGGAAATCTCTCTCTGTACTTTGGGAAATGTATTCATTGCATTATTATGCAACTTTGCCTTTTAATACTGTTAACTGGTAAGAAAATGTCTTGGCCAAAGATCCTCCTGCCATTGGGTCCAGCAATGGTATTTCTGGCCCATTAGTTGGTGAAACCCGTGGGTCTGATCAGTGTGTTTGATCTGAAATGCCAGCAAAGTGTAGCTCATTCCAGGTTTGATGGGATCATGAAACTCTCCTAATGAGCGATGGCCACTCTTTATGCTGTTATGAATCTAATGACCTTTACTAAAGAAGAATTGCTTTGCACTGACAGCAATTATCTGCACAGAAAAAAGTATATTTTTAGACATGAGATGTGGTTTGGTTGGCATGAGTTCTTTAACATGCTCTCCAGCGTATAAGTTCTGTCCTTAGGCACTGATTTTAAGTATTTATTATGTTTGGCAGCAAAGCTGCCTTCTTTTTTTTTCAGTTAAGTGATTGTAGGATTTTCATTAAGTTCTTGTTGAACTCCAAACACCTGAAGGCCTGCAGGGATCCCTGGCACCATAGGAGGTTGGGAGGAAGTACTGTGTGCCTGGGGCCAAAGGAACCGCACATTCACACTTACAAAAACCATGTGTCCATGAAGTACATACAGGAGGTAACAAGGGTGGATGATAAGAATAAAATCCTCAGTAGTGACAGTAGTGATCAGCAGGATGAGCTGACAGCATGGGGAATTTGCATGGGCAATTATATAGAAAGGGCAGAGCATGAAAAGTCAGCTACAGAGAATTTTTTCCATGCAATATATCTGCATTATAACACAGTGGTGTAAAGTGACTAAATCTACTTACTTAAGTACTGTGCTTAAGTACAATTTTGAAGTAAAATGTACTTAACCTGAGTAGTTCAAGGTAAAATGTGATACAAGGTAAATTTATTTGTCATTTTACAGCTGAGTTGTTAATGAGATGATGATGATTATAATAAGCTTATAAAATACATCACATTGTTAAAGGTTAAACCAGTAGTTCCCAACGTTTCTGGCTTGAGACATCTTACAAAGAAGCAATGTGTAGTTGGGGCCACTTGTCACATTGCAGATATCTCAGAGTTGTTAGCAGTTCCACCAAAGAGACATTTCCCCTTTTCAAACAGTTTCATTTAAAAAAAGCCCCAAGTGGTAAAATTAGCTAATATTTCACAAAGCAAAGCAGAAATTCCAAAAAAGGTACTTCTTTCCTCTCAACCATCTCACAAAGCCTCCTAGGTTGGGCTTAACAACTGTAACATAATCAAAACTAGGACCCTCAATCTCAACATACAGTAATCCATTCAGAAAAAGGTATTAAAGGCCACATAAAAAACAGCTTTCAATATCAGCCTGTTCTAAGTGCAGTTTATCCAGGAAAGAAGAAATTATTTTCAAAACCAAACCATCGGCATATAAATCGGCTCTTTTTTACTTTAATGTCGGCATCAGCCCCCAAAACATTTTTCAAGCTAAATAACTACCATCATAATGTAATAGGAATCTAACCAGAATCAGAAGGAGCTTTATTGCCAAGTGTTTTACACATACAAGGAATTTGCTTTGGTGTTAAGGTGCTACAAGCAGAGAGACATACAGCTGACATAAATAGATGTAGAAATATAAAAATATGTAATAAACAAATGCAAGTTATATAAGAATAACAGAAGACTAGAGAAAAATAATACAACTGACAATATAAAAAAATAAAAATAACAATGGAACAACAACAATTAACAACAAATTGACAAATACGTGCAATGGGGGGGTTGCAGCCAATCACCCTCTCTGCAGAGCGAATGACACGCTGCAGCCTGCCCTTGTCCCTGGCAGTTGCAGCAATGTACCAGATGGTGATGGAGGAAGTGACGATGGACTCAATGATGGCGGTGTAGAAGTGCACCATCATTGGCAGGCTGAACGTCTTCAGCTGCCGCAGGAAGTACATCCTCTGCTGGGCCTTCTTGGTGAGGGAGGTGATGTTCAGCTCCCACTTGAGGTCCTGGGAGATGATGGTGCCCAGGAAGCGGAAGGAGTCCACAGTGGCGACGGGGGAGTCACACAGGATGATGGGGGAGGGTGGGGCTGGGCTTTTACTAAAGTCCACGACCATCTCCACTGACTTCAGAGCGTTGAGCTCCAGACTGTTCTGGCCGCACCAGGTCACCAGATGGTCAATCTCCCACCTGTAGACAGACTCATCCCCGCCAGAGATGAGCCCAATGAGGGTGGTGTCTTTCGCAAACTTCAGGAGCTTGACAGATGGTGACTGGAGGTGCAGGTGTTGGTATACAAGGAGAATAGCAGAGGGGAAAGAACGCAGCCTTGAGGGTACCCGGTGCTGATGGTCCTGGGGTCAGTTCAGTTGGGAGAGCTTTTCCTGCAGCAGGGCCAGGATGATGGCGTTGAAAGCAGAGCTGAAGTCCACAAACAGGATCCTGTCGTAGGTTCCTGGGGAGTCCAGGTGCTGGAGGATGTAGTGAAGGGTGATGTTTACTGCATCATCTACAGACCTGTTGGCTCTGTAGGCGAACTGCAGGGGGTCCAGGAGTGGGTCTATGATGGATTTAAGGTGGGACAACACAAGGCGCTCAAAAGACTTCATTACCACAGGTCAGGGTGAGGGGTCTGTAGTCGTTTAGTCCCGTGGTCCTTGGTTTTTTGGGGACAGGGTGGAGGCTTTGAAGCAGGCTGGCACATGGCATGACTCCAGTGAGGTGTTAAAAATGTCTGTAAACACCGGAGACAGCTGATCAGCACAGTGCTTCAGGGTGGATGGGGAAACAGAGTCTGGCCCGGCTGCTTTGCGAGGTTTCTGCCTCCTGAACAGTCTGTTGACATCCCTCTCTAGGATGGTAAGAGAGGGGGATGAGATGGAGGGATGGTGTCAGGTCTGTCCCATTGTCTTTCAAAGTGACAGTGTCAATTAAGTTGAGATCCCAACGCTCTTGCTATCAGGTCGCAAAGAAGAAAACTAGAGCCTTTCTCCCTTTAGCAACAACAGTGAGTGAGAAAAGGGAAGTGCAACATACTTCCATCTGCAAAACACAGAGCTTAACAATGCTATAAGCAATATATTGAATAAAAATTAAAAGAAACATTTGGTATAAACATGACATGATGATTGAAAATCAGTATATCTCATTGATACTGAAGATTAATAAATTTAATTGATCTTCCGATTGTAAAATAAATAATATGGCTAAAGTAAGGAGAATTAGGGTAAAGGTTATATAACTGTGCAAAAGGTCATTAAGTTTGGGTGAATACATCATGACAATGAGTCACCAGCAGAGACAAGGATGGGAAAGGAGAAGTGGAAGGACCAAACATGGACATATCCTGACCCCGACACACATACACACACAATAACACCCAAAGACAACTTGAAGAGAGAATATCTAAAGAAGAGTCAGACATAGATCTGTGTTATTCCTCGGCAGATCTCAGAGGCATCGGACTCGGAGCAAGACCATCACCGCACCAACAGCCTAAGACAAGAGTTGGGGGTTTGAACAGCAAACAACTAGAGAATACTTCAGAGTTTTCTTCAGTGGAGATCGAGCCAAAGAGGGTAACCACAACGACCAAACCAACTGAAGAATCATCGGACTCTGAAGTTTTTCTCTCAACTGCAACAGAGACTGAAGACTTTTGGAGACAATTTGAGGGCTTTGAACAAAGCCTCAAGTTTCTACAAGACTCTACAGATCTGCAGAAGAGGGAAAGAACTCCTTGGCCAGGATGACTCCTTCCCCTCCCTTTCTCTCCAAAAAGAAGACATCAAAATACTCAAGCTCAGCTATCATAATCATAATTTTATCAGTTTACTTAGGTTTTAATCAGTTTAAGCTGTATGCTTGCCCTTGTTTAATTTTGCAATAAAATATATAATCGCTGCATTTAAAGTACCAGTAGTAGATATTAAATTTATTTCTTCACTAAGGTAGTAATTCATTAGGTCATCTTTAAGGTTCTTATAGGTTGCTCTAGCCAACGAAATTAACTTATCCTTGGGGCTTATTTTCATGGCCACTAAATCCTAGCAACTATACCAAGTGCACTGATCAATGAGAAGAGAGCTGTCGTTAACGGGCGTGGCTGGGGTGGTATTTGGCTCTAGGGCTATTCAGTCAGGTGCCCTTTCATAGTAAGCAGGGTAGGCGTTCGGAAGAAGACAGTTAGAAGCTAGGTGAATCTCTTCGACACCAGCTTAAACAGTCCTCAGTTATACCTAGTAGGGTATAGGGTAATACCCATAGGCCTAGAGGATCGGACCCTTTAAGACGGAGAGCTGGTCCAGTACCTCCTGAACAGGGGTTACTCGGGATCTAACAAGAGTAAAACTGGTTCAACTCATTGGCAAGGCGTGAGTTGTTCATGGAGTGGGGGGATTAAGGTTTGTAGCTGGTGATCTGTCTGAATCCTCTCCAGACAGAAGCAGTCATTCCTTGAGAACTGGTGTTGTAGTCTCTCTGCATACAGCTGTTTAGCATCTTGCACCGCCTTGCTAAACCTGTACTTTGACTCTTAAACCTTGCCCGGTCGCCACTCCTAAATGCCTCTTACTTTTCCAACCTCAGCTTAGCTGTGAACCAGGGTTTGTCATTGTTATAACTCACCCTGGTGCGTGTTGTAATGCAGCTGTCCTCACAGAAGCTGATGTAGGATTTCACAGCCTCTTTAAACTCAAAATATCCCAGTCAGTGCAGTCCAAGCATGCCTGAAGATCCTCTACAGCTTCACTGGTCCATTTCTTTCATGTCCTCACTACAGGTTTACAGAGTTTTGATTTCTGTCTGTAAGCAGAAATCAGGTGGACCAAGACATGATCACAGTGTCCCAGTGGAGCACGTGTAACAGCATGATAGGCACTGCTAACTGTGGTGTAACAGTGATCCAAAGTGTTCCCCTCTCTGGTTGGACACTTAATAAACTTTATTTGGAGAGTTCTTGGCAGAGTTTTCCTTTGTTAAAGTCACCAAGAACAATAACAAGGGAGTCTGGGTTTGTCTGCTCTACAAACAGTATCTGGTCGGCCAACATGTGCTGCGCGTCGTGCATGTTGGCGTGCGGCAGAATGTAAACACTGACCAGAATGAATGAAGCAAACTCACGGGGGGAGTAAAACGGATTACAGTTTATGATTAAAAATTACAGATTAGGAGAACAGTGCTGCTGAATCAATGTCATTGTGACATCAGCCATTGTTAATATAAAAACATACCTCCACCTTTTGTTTTTTTAACACTAGCTTATTAATTAATTATTAATGTAATTTAACGTTATAGTCAAGTGTAATCAAGTCAACTGTACTAAAGTTATGGTTATGTGAAAATCTAAATTCAGGTTAATTTATTTGCTTCAAATTGTTGGCTTGAGATGTATTAAGTTACAATGTTGAATGCTGATTCATGTCACCACTAAATCCCAAATTTCGGCAAGTCTCGACAAAATCTAGTGTTTCAAATTATAGCAAAAATATTAAAAAATGTTGACGCATTCATGTTTTGTTGTATATTTCAGGTTAATTTACCTGCAGTGTAAACTGGTAACGATATGGCAACAGGGTCTATGATAGCAAGGCAGAGTAGCGAATAGCATTAGCTTATTAGCCATAGCTAACATTTGTCACATAGTGCCAGGTGGGCGAAGCATCACCAAATAGGCATCTCATCTCCATCTGCGCCCCGCCTCTTTGCCCATTTTTGGTTCTGGCAGTGACGTCGTTCCAAGTTGGCGACGGCCGGCTCCGCCCACTTTGAGCTTCAAAACAGCCCTTCAGAAACCTACGGGTGACGTCACCGAAATTACGTCGTCGAGTTCACGGCTGGTTGGTTCAGAGCCTTTTTATATACAGTCGAGCTCGCAAAAATGGCTTCACAGAGGGTCTGCTGGACAGGTAAGTAGACAGTTGTTTGCTATAGGTAATGTCAGCCATAACAGCTTTGTATTTAATTATATTGGTGCCACTGATAGTGTTCACAGCATCCTTATGTGGACACTTAACAGTTGAGTTAATGCAGTTTGACATTATACTGATATTTTCAAAAATTACTTTTATTTCAGTTTTTCTAATACTCAGGTTTATGACCATACATCTGCAAAACAATGACATTCCCATATAGCCTCAAGTGCACTTTGCCTTCAATCACGGTAGTTTATTTGGCAATAACGTTATACAACACAAGGTTGCATTACGAAATTAAAGTTTGTATTCCCTTCATGCTACACACACAGAACTTAACATATAATTAAATGTATTTTAAAATATTGCAACATATAAAGAAATAAAATAAAACAATATATAGGCTACAGTGAAGTGACACACCCAGAACATTCTGCAGTGCATTTTTTGTCTGGGGTGAATGTAAACAGCAGCAACAAGATTAGCATCGTAGTTATTACCTGCATTTCCATGTGAAGAAAATCATTGTAAATCAGTATTCACACATAAATCATCTTGATGCAATCTGAATTATTCTTTGGCCTTGTGGGCATTTCTATGACAGTGTCTATATTATGTGACTATTTTCCATAGCAGTGTTTACTGCCCCTGTCATCATTCATAAAAAAATGCTAATAATCATTAATTAATTAGAAATATGTATAATAAACTTGTAAAGTATGAGGAGGCTTTCTTACTGCATGAACCATAGAGTTTGGTGTGTCAGAGTCATTAAAACTGCATCAGTCTTCAGTTAATGTCTTTTGATTCCTTGCTGCACAGCTTGATCAAAATCCCAGTGAAACATTCTAGCAAAATCAACAGTGACAGCTCCTGAGCTTTCGCTCAATGCATGACTGACCCCTTATTAAACCTGATTGATTGTGGACTTGTAAGCTCTGTTGCCCAAGTTACTGTCAGGGATTTTGTAGTTCCTCCAAAGAAGCAGTAGCATCTCAAACAGGAAGTTTAAACATATTGAAACCACTGAAACTTTTTTTATACATTGCTCATAAGTTTTTACAAGACTGGTAGCCATTGAGACATTTCTAGTTTTTCCAGGTATGACAAGGTGTGATTAAATGTTTAGGTGTGACCATGACATCAAAACTTCAGGAAGTGTAAGATTACTATTTGGAGGCAAAGCTGCAACAATTCATTTAGTCAATTAACAGAAAATGAATCGCCAATAATAATTGGTTAATAAATTAATTTGATATCTTTGATTGTTTGGACTGCTGCTCAGACAAAACAAGCCATTTGAATATGTCAACTTGGGGTATTTGTTTTTAATTTTCTGATATTTTTTAGACCAACAATTCATTGATTCTTAAAGAATGGAAATAAAGATCATTATCCAGTAAAGTGACAACATTAACAATTTCCTCCACTGTGTGTTCATGTGTCGAGGTTGTTTCTGACATGGTTAACCTGAAAACTCCTAATTACAATTTACATATGCAGAAAAGAGAAAAACAAAGATCTTGAAAATAAAATTGGACTACACACAGCAGCGCTGGAAGCAATAAACAAGAAAATTAATTTGGGACAAAGATCCCTGAGTCTCGGACAAACAAAGTTGTCTTAAAAACAGTACAGGCCTGTTTCAGACTTTCATCCAGGTGGTGTCACATTGACTACAGTTGTGGAGTTTTGACATTCAGGTACACGACCTCCTGTATGATTGGTGGTGTGTGTGGTATGTGTTTCCATGTGAGAAGTCTGCTTTAGATCAATTTTCATGCACACCCAAAGCAACAATTCAGTTGCATTATGTGAACAACAAGAAACCTGCATTCTAATAAAATTCCAAGTAATTGAAATGTGCAATGCTACCGACTGATTTATGAATATTAATGGAATTTGACAAACAAGCTGTGCTCTGCATTTATCTGCTTGAATGTTAATATGGTATCATCAAGGGAGAATGAATTTTCAAAGAATAGGGAGCTTTTCTCTGAGATACTGTTAACAAACAGCTATTGGCTGTGTACCTTGCATATATTTAGCTGTTTGGCGATGTGTTTTTCTTTCTCCTCCAGATAACTGGTCAAATGTAGGCAATGTGGAGATTTTTCCAGTGCAGCTGCTACACTAAAGTTGGAAGCAATTTCCCAGCCAGCCATCTAAAACATCAGTGGTAAATGTAGAGCTTTTTCTTTTATGGTCTCTCAGAAACAGAGCAGCATTTCCTTTTTCTAGGCTCACCGTTTTGCACCTGTATTCAACAATCACTTTTGCAGTAGAGAGAAACCATTTATCTGGATCATAGCCTCAATAGGCCATAAATAGTGTCCCTACACCAAAGTTCACAGCATGGTGGGGGACCATACGAAATGATTAGTGTGAGGACTGCGCGAAGGTGAACGATGGACCATGTCAAACGCTCAAGTCAACATTGGGTAAATTTCAGGTGTTTGGAGCTTTAGATTAAGGAATCGTTCCTGCCTTGTAGATCCACATGGAACAAACGTACTGTGAACATATAGCCCTTTCCCAGAACATGTCCTTTAATGACAACATAGCATTTCTTCTTAAATTGAATTTCATTATTCATTGCACACTCCCAACACAAACAACTACACAAACATATAAGCGGCAGTCTGAAACAACATAGCCTAATACATATTCCATGATGAAAACGGAGCAGCAAGAAGAAAATATTTTATATACCCTTCTCAATGCAAGTAATGTAATGATCTGCCTGGTACCTTGTAACAAGCATTGACAGACAATGTAAAGAATGGTAGACCCTACCACACATTGTCTCCCAATGCTTGTATCAATATTTTGTGTATGAGTGTGCCCCGATGCACACATCAAAATCTACACAACCAATTAGAAAAGACTAAACACAAATGTTACTCATCAAGCTCATATCCTTTCAATTATTTGGTCTGTATACATTTTCTTAAATTGAATAATAGTTAAACAACATTTAAAAGTATTCACCAGATCCACACTCTGAAATACACAACTGCTTAAATGTAGGTTGAGTTTTTGATTATATTATATAATTTATTATATTGACATTTTTACGTCTTTTGTCCTCCTGGTTTAACTTATCTTAACTTTAATGCTGTCTTGCTTTTGTTTGGCTTTATTTTGTTATATTTCCCTATGCCTGTAGTTTAGAAATCCGTTCTGATTCTCGCTATATTATTTGTTATTTTCCAAAAAAGTATCTAATTTTTAAACAAAGACCTTTGAAAATTGTAAAAGTTTAAGGACACCGGCCCATAATTAGTACACTCTTGGTTATCTCAATTTTTATAATAATGTAGTCATTTTTGCTGGAGTCATGTCAACCCCATCACAACAAGCTGATGTTTTCTTCTTGTTTTTCTATACAATAGTCGAATCGATTTTTCACTGCATTATTTTATTCCCTCCTGTCCCACATTTACAAACATAATGTGCTTCAATAGCCTCTGCAAGATTAGGCCCAACATTTACAAAAAATGTTTTATTTGCCACCTCATCCAAATTTAGCACCACCAAGTTATTCTTCATCACACTATTAAGAATTTTCCATGTGCCCTTAATGTTGTTTTTATTTTCCTTAAACTTTTTAGTAAAATATTCACATGTTGTATTTCATTTCAGTGGACTTCTAGAATTCATGAAATACACTGTGTAAACATTTTTTTCTTATAGGCTTTATGCAACATTCACCTCTTCCACATGTAGACTTAATTCCAATCTTCCCCTCTAAAAGGTATTTTCACTTATTTATTGCCTCATTTGCTCGTTACGTCACAACTTCTTTATGTCCTTGTAAGTTTTTAAGTTGACAGTCATACACTGTAGCGTTGGGTGATGTGTAGGGTAGAGATCCCATTTTTCTACCTCTCCCATTACTCTGTCCAAACCCACAATAGGAGTTGAAGCCTGTCTGTCTTCCATGTATAGAAGCATGACATGATGGTTCCTGGTCTAAAATGCATAATGTCACATATTTTGGTTATGCATAAGAATGCAATGTAAAATGTTAAAACCCTTTTGGCTCAAATTACCCCATCCCTGCCATTTAAAAAAAGTGTCATCCAGCTGTTTAAGGGTAAAGTCATGCTAACAGTATAGCCTAATATTGTAACTTCCTAAAGCACTAACTCGGTCTTTGTTTTCTCTAATCATTATATTATTAATTCATTGATTATAGGGTGAGACATGGTGGATAAGAGTAATAATACCAATATAATGATAGGGAATTATTTGTTTTAGACAGGTGTAGCCCTTTGTTTCGTGTTTGGTAGGCATTGTAGTGTGACTAAAACCTTTTTGAAATGTAGGTTCAGAGAACGGGACAGTTTGCTCTCTAGGTGTCAGGATTGGTGTGGTTGGAAAGGTTGGTGGACCCAAATGCAGGACGCAGAGCGGAGCAGGTACAGTTCAAAAGGTTTATTTAAACAAACAAAAGGCGAGGACACTTACTGGCAGAGACAAATCCAAAATAAAGTAATCTAAAATCCACAGGAACAAGCAGTGCAAACAAACAAGCTGAAAATATCCACAACATATCTGAGCATATACACGCTACAATGACCAGACAGGGACTGAAGAGAAACACCAAACATATATACACCAAGGACTAACGAGCAGGGCAGGAGCAACACAGGTGACAGGGATCAGGGCTAACGAGACAGGTAGTGAGAGAGACAGCCAGGCAGAGGGATACTGGAGGAACAGTCAGAACACGGGTACAGATCAGAGGAATATAAATTACAAACAAATACAGACACAAGCAGACATATCACCAATAAGTACAACCAACATCGAACAGACAAGGGCAAAATAACACAGAAGTACACAGACCAGAAGTAAACACTAAGACATGAACTGAAACACAGAACTAGGAGCTAGGACACAGAGCTGAGATGCAGGGCTAAACCTAAGAGACAAGACAGATGCTAAGTAAACTTAAAGATACGCATGAATAACATAATAGACAAGGCTACACAGAGAACATAAGACCAAGAACTGAAGCTCAAAACAGGAAACATGGAACAACTGACTAACAGAATGAAGTAGGAAACAGAGATGGAACCAACTGGGAAACATGACAACACTAAACACAGACATAAACTAGGTTACAGGACACTAGACAGACAACAGACAACAGACAAGACAGAACCCCAAAACACAACAGACCAAAATAACAGATAATCAAGTGACCAAAAACTGACAGAGTGCAAAACTAAAACATCGCTGACAGGTAGAATGTGACAGTAGGTAATCTTTTATCCTCAGTCTTACAACACAAAAAAAATGTCCTTTAGTAAATCAGGTGCAAGGAGCTATTATAATAGGTAGAATGAACCTGTCCTTCATTTTTTGGCTCTCTGGCTGACACATAAAATACTTATTCATCAGTTCTAAGGCACTAAATGTTTTGATAAATTACTCTTACTGGCTTTTTACTTGCGAAGCTTTTATGCATCTTAAGTAATAGTAGATAGTACTCACCAAATGTTAAATCTACCTGCATTTGGCACTTGGCAGGTGTTAATTCCAGACTCTGTCTGTGTGTAGCAGCGTGCACCCTGGTGTTAGTGCGGACCGGATCAAATACTAGCCACTTGTATAATTTACTAGTAGCCCACTTTGAACAGTACTCTCCACTGGATTTATATGTAATACGGGTCGAAAATAAAAAGTTGTGCGTACATTTCCCCACACTCAACTGTGGCTTGGCAGTTATCAAAAATGTTCCAGCAGGTTGATAGGAAAGTCCAGATTCAGAGCATTGGTTGCAGAAGTTCAGCAAATTTCCCAGCTCAGTAAAGTGAGACCCTGTCGATGATTTTCTTGTATTGCTTTTTTTCTGTCTGGCAGCGGTGCAGAGACGGCTGCCAGAGAGATTGCATCACTGTATTAAGTCATACAGATACTGCAAGAAAAGTAGAGTAAGAGTCTGAAAACTGTGGAAATTCTCTTTATATTTGCTGACAGCACAGCAACTATGCAGTATCTGCTGGATATAACTTAATTAGTCTCGTGTCTGCTCTTATCAAACCTTTAAGTCCTATGAATTCATGATGGAACAACTTTGAACAAAAGCCTGTACTGGTATGCCGTATGGATAAGAGTTTTCTATATCAATAAATCTTTGAGATTGTATTGTTTCATTTGTTAGGGCTGACACAACCTCAGCAGGTGTGTGCATGGTAAACAGGTGTTCAGCATGTAGAGTTTAGCAAAATATAATGCCCAAGGAGATATGATTTAACACAGTTAGATCAGTATGCTTGAATTGCAAACATGCCCACACTGACGTGACAATTGACAGTTTTGTTGGTCACAGTGGATATTGTGTTAGGATCTTGGTTTTGTGTTCTTGTTTTTCTTGTTTTAAGTCTGTTTTAATGGTTTGGGGTTCTGTTTTGCCTTGTTTATTCTCATGTTCATTTGCATGTTCAGTTCAATTCACTTTACCATTTCTGTCTCATTTCCTGTTTTCTTATTTTAGTTCCGATCTTACTGTGTAGTCCTGCTTCGGGGTCTTAAGCCTAGTTCACACTACACGATATTAAGCCCGATTTACACGGTTGGTGAGCTCGGTGACCGTCGGGGTGTGATCAGGGGTAAATCAGTGATCAATCAGTGGTCGCCAGTCATTATGCATGAACTACTCAATGACGCATCAAAACGGCTCCCCGACACATTTCTGACTCCTCCTGTCCTCCCTCCACCCACCCTGATTCAACGTGCGCTCCTCCTGTCGCTCCACCCTGGTTTGATTTTGGACTTTGTCGTTGTTGGGTGGGTATGGACATTCTTTGAGGAAGGGGTACTGTTAGGATTTTGGTTTTGTGTTGATGTTTTCCCTGTTAAGTCTGTTTTAATAGTTTGGGGTTCTGTGTTCTGTGTTTGGATTTATGTTACTCCGTGCTCCCTTTCGATTTTGTTCTGGACTAAATTGCGTTTGGGTCCTCAACTTGCTCACACACTGCAAACCTACAACATATTGCACATCCTGAAGAATTGTTATTTTTCACAACAGAGATGTTGACAGCTAAACTAAACAACAAGCTGTTGGTTTGAATCGAGAGTTTCAGCTGCTTTTTCATTATGTGTTTTTGGTACACGTGGGTACATGTAGTTCCCCACTGCAGAGGTGGGAAAGTATTCATTCCCGTTGTAGACAGTGGTCTGGACAGATGCTCTGCTGCCACACTCAGTGATGGTTCCTCGTGACACGAGCCATCAGATATGTCTATTTCTTTTTTTGTGATTAAAATTTTTATTGAAGCAAATAAACCAAACAGTTTACACACATAAAACACCTACAAATCGCAGTAAGGCGATAGGCACAGCTAACCAGGAAACATAAGCTAAAAGAGCGATAATCCCCCTAGAATTCAGAGTCAACCCAACCCATTTCTCCATGGGATGCTCTGGCACAGAATGATTTCAGAGTACCCCGTACACCTTCATAGTAGATCTTAGCCGTAGGTAGAGGAAGTACGAGGTGCCTACTAGGTCCTATTTGCCACGCAGTATCGTAAAACAGGTACAGTAACGCATTACATAGTAACGCTTTACTTTAATATGATTACTTTTCCCAGTAACTAGTAATGTAACGGATTACTTCTCAAAAACAGTAATATTATTACGGTTACTAATCCAAGTAACACTGCGTTACTGCGTTAATGAACGCACCATCCATGACGTGAATGCGCAACTGCACTGCAGGTCAGGGGCTTTGTTAATGTCCACTGCTAGACAAAAACTACAGGAAGAATTGAGAACGAGGGTGTGAGGCATTCTTTCCACAGCTGTAAGTACCTAGTGCCATTATTGTGACACAGTCTAAGATGCAAAGAACTCTGTCGTCTATTGTAAACTCTGTGCGACCTGCAAAAAGCTTTCAACCACGAACAATTCTACATTTCATTTATTGAAGCATCTGCTAAAGCAGCACAGCAACATGAAACTTATAGAAACTCCGTTACTGTAACAATTGGTAAAAATACTGAATACTGCTCTTATAAATACTAGGCTGTACAGAAAAACAGTAGTTCAAAAGTTGGGATTTACTTGCTTTATTTTTTCTATTTCAGCCGGTGGCGTAAGAAACGTTAGGCCTACATGCTTTGGAAAAAAACATACTCCTTGCTGCTGTTATGAATATGATATTAGTTAAAAAGTCAGGAGAGACTGCTTTGTTTGGGGGTGAAGTGAGTGGTATTGAAAGCAGTGTTTCCATAATTAGCCTATAATTTGAATAATTATCAATGCTGACCGCCACATATTGATTTTGTATTTTTTTTACTAGGCGTATTTGATTGAGGAGCTGTTTTGGGTTCTGTATTGAGAAGCATATATTCGTGCAGCATCTCCTCTCGCTCTCTCTCTCTCTCTCATGAATGTTAGCAACAATATTGCCAAAGCTACATATATATACATACAATATATTAAATTAAGATAAATAAATAAAACAGTAAGCATGCGTGTGTGTGTGCGTGTATATATTAAAATATATTAAAATTTAAAACAAATTAAGTAAATGAGCTGGGATTTCGAAATTAGTGTGTGCTTTTACTGTTTCCAAGTTAGTTAGTTTCAAGAAATGCAGGTACCCCTGGGATGTCTTTTAGCACCACCAACACAGTCCAAACTTCAACCAACACTTTGGTCTGTAACGTTTCCCTTTCCTCCTTTTTATTCAAGTTTGTTTGGCAAATCAACGTGACCATCATTTTTATGTGTTTTAAAGCTTTTCTTTACTTTTCAACAAAGTGGAATCAATAATCCCTGATATGAGGCATAATTTGGCTCATCCAATTGAAAGTAATTTGGCACTTGTAAGGAGAAAAAAGGAATTGAGTCTGCTTCACTGCATTGGTTTGCCCAATTATGACCAAAACTGATCAGGAGATAAACAAGTCATTTCTGTAGCTTTTAGTACACTTGCAACAAAACCTTTCAGTGCCACCATCAGGCCAGAGTTGATTTGAGAATCAGATCACGTCTTGAAACTTTTTGTTTCTCTCTACTGGCACAAAACATTTTGGCCTGTAACCCTTTTTTATGTTTGATACAGTCTGTATTTCTTGGTTTGTTCAAAATCTAATCAAGTGGATATTTATGCTCTAAAACCATTGGGGACTTTACTGTTGAGTGGAACATACTCAACATACTCCATTTGCTATGTTACAAAAACAAAGTGGCCAGAATTGACATCCTATTTTCATCAGACAAATTAAAACTTGTTGCTCTTGATGTGACATGTAAGAGTGCAGGAGTTATTATCCCAGAATCACAGGCTCAAATCCATAGTTAAACATTAAATCCTAAATGGCAAAATATATATTCTGAATACAAGGTACAAGGAACAAGGTAAATGTTATTTATTATTTTACAACACAGGGTTGTTTAACATGGTGAAGTTGTAGTTCCCTTTATGCTAAATGATATACACTAGATGGGTGGACGAATAACAAGTCATAGAAATAAACTTATTTTACATAGTGGAGTGCTGAGGATGAATTGAGGAGTCTCGCAGCCTGAGGGAAGAAGATCCTCTGAAGTATTGTGGTACGACAGTGGATTCTTCTGTTTCTTATTGCCAGACAGCAGCACGGTGAATAGGGAGTACGGTTTTTACGTGGTATACCTCAAAATTGTGCGACCACTTTTGTGTGTGTGTAGTTTTTTATTTAATTAGCCAGACATGTATTTTAACATCTATGGGGCATAATGTCATATTAATAATAAAGGAGATAATAAAGTTAATTTATTTTTTATTATTAAACGTGAAGAGAAATAGTAAATCTAAGCAGCACCCAGGTGGGAACTTTTGGTACTGGAGCAGCTGGGCCTGGGTTGCCTCAGGGAGAAACTTCCGCCCCAAACCCCAGATGCAATCTGGAAGACGAACGGAGTGCACCTGTGTATTTTCAATCACAATGCATTTTAAAAAGATTACAAGTTTCTTAAGGCAGTGAGTAAAAAGCTAAAACATTCCTGCAGTTCAGTCAGGCACAGTCGAGTCATTCATTGCATACCATTTAACTGTGACTAAATTTGAGCAAAGTATGAGGCCCGTATCGCCACAATTCTTTCCCCAATAATGAAAAATTTCTCAGTGTGTTAACAAGCCTCACTTGTGTGCTGTATACTAAGCTGGATGTATTTTTGCTTGCTGCTAAATTGCAGCTATATTGTTGTTTTCACTTCACTTTATGTCCAATGCTATTGTGTTGCGAGACTAATAACTTACTATTGCTTGACTGCTCTGGCCCATTAGGAGGTCTCAGTGTAGCTGTTATTTGTATATCCAGCTGGGCTTAAGGTCTTCATCATTTACGTGAGGACAACTTCAAGTCACTTTAGAGAGGGTTTACTGTTTATTTTGCAGATATTTCTTCAGTCTAGCTCAACCATGCTCCTGTCAACAGAGTAAACAAAGCATGTTTATGATGTTGAACCTCCAGTTACAGCATTTTATTAGCACAAGCAACACAGCTTGATAATTTCATGCTATCACGACTAAATAGTAAGTTATGATTTTACTTAACCTCAACCTCAGTCAACAGTTAGTCTAATATAAAAGAACCATACTATTGTGAAATAGTATACTGTTGTTGTTGCCTTTATTTATTTATTACTGAAGTCTGTTACTGTTTATATGCAATTTATTATATTTGTTTATGTTTTTACTGTTTAGTCTAGTTTCTCTGTCCTGTCTGGGGTGCATTTTTGCTTTTTTGTCTTGCTGCTGTCTCTGAAATACCAAACAGAATTTTGTTGTGGCGATTATAATGACAACACACTTACCTATGTCCTAATGTCCTTAAAGGTCCGGTGTGTAATATTTCTGAGGCACCATCAACAGAAATGCAATATAAGATCCATAACTATGTTTTCTGTGGTGTGTAAAGACCTTACATAATAAACCATTATGTTTTTAACTGCTTAGAATGAGCCATTTATATCTACATAACCACAGGTCCCCCCTTCCATGGACGTCGCCATGTTGCGGCGTCATGTTTCTACAGTAGCTGAAAACGGACAAGCAGCGCTACAGAGCGTATTTCGTCACTACGTTCTAGTAGTAATAATATACAGCAGGGGTCAGCAAATAAATTTTGCATCGGAGACAGGGTGCATTTAGGGGAATCACGTTCTCTGACTGCTCTTTCAGAGGTGTTTCAAGCAGGCTACAGACTCTTTTGATGTCCTTCAGAATTTTTCAAATTAGAAGTTCAGTTCAACTCCAAATACAGCATTACAGTAAACAAGCTTCTTGTGCTTTTATTTTGTAGGCAAAACCACTAAAGAGGAAGTGATTATGTGAGTAACTGTTGCTGTCATAACTGAGATCTATTTCAACCCCGCTATCAAAGTATTTATTTATTTATATTTTTTGCCACTAGTTTTGGTGAGGATACATAATCAGAGAGAATGAATGTGTTTCCCTTGTCAATGTTTCTATAAACTTTATCTATTATGTGGTTTATAATGGCCTGTGGTGCAGAAACAGTGACAATGTTACACACTCTTGGTTTATATTTTCCATGTTATCTGTCAGTGGCCAAATCACAATAATATATGGTTTTACTGAATAATTAAGTAAACATAATAAATTATTAATGAATATACCTAAAGAAACCTCATTTCTTGACTGGCTTCTCTCTGCTGTCTCAAAAGAGACACCTTTTGTGCTGTGTCAGCCAATGTAGCTGTCCTATGCTCTTTGAAAGGGTAGGGGGCAGTGGTAGACCGGAAAGTTAGTTGCAATTCACAACCCTCACCACTAGAAGCCACTAAATCTTACACACTGGACCTTCAATATGTCATGAAAGATCCAGTGACACAACAAAGCTCTTTAGGGTTGATCACAGAGAGGTCAGCAGGACTGCAGGTGAAAATTATTCTCCTTGTACATTTCTCTTTTTTATTACTGTAATGGATTTGTTTAGTCTCATTACTATGCCAAATGAAAAACAAAGAATACTCAATTTATTGTGATACAAAAATGGATGGATGCGTTTGTACTAAATGATCAATAATGGTCAATTAGTCAACAACTAACTTTATCCTTTAGTAGTAAAGTGGCCAATGACATAGGCTCCATAGATGGTGGCTAATGTGATTCCAGTGGGAGCCGAAATCTGATATGCCCCTGGTGTCCCCACCCCCCCCAACCGGCGCCGCCCCTGTCTCGCGCGTGTACTTCCTCGTTATTATTGTCCGACCCGTATTGTCGTTACTACGGTGACTGGTCAGCACCGTCACCGGTTGGCGGAGCCGCTTTGACGTCACAGTGATATCGGGAATTCCTCTCCCCGCAAGGCTCTGTGTGACCGAAGCCTCAGACACTGCTGGGAGGTAGCGGCACGCACTGTATACACGTGAGCCTGTCACTGTGTTTCTTGTTTACACCTGCGCCCCGGTCCGCTGCTGCTGGAGGCGATGTGTCTTTATGGTTGTGGGAAAGAAGTTTAGGTTTGAATTGCACAGCTTAGAAAAAGAGACAACATGGGCAACTGCATCTTTATCTGCATTTCCTGCTCATAAACACAAGATCTGAGATCTGTGCTGCTGCTAAGGTGACCCGAGCAAGGCCGACTTGAATGTAAGTGTGTTGTGTATGAAAACTTAAGTGAGCTCTTATACTACAGCACTACAACACCGTTGCTAATGATAGTAACTTAGTAGTATAGCATTTGTGTCATGATGATGAGACAAATTGAAAGTAATTTTGATAAAGTAAACTAATCAGGCAATTATCCAATATTTCTAGAAAAAAATGTTTGAAAATGTTTAAAGTAGTATTTGTCAATTAAAGTGATGCACAAGTAGTCTCTTGATTTATAAAACAACCTTAGAATCAGTTTTTCTTTGTACACATGCAAGGAATTTGACATTCAGATAAATATAAGGACAACAGCTGATAGGTAGGTGAAAAGAAACAGAACTATTACATACATACATGTAGGTAATAAAGTAGGTGTGTGTAAATGCAATTATCGCCAACATATTATGTCAGTATATAAGTCAAGTGTTTATGTAAACAAATAGTGCAAAGAAATAAATATTAAATGGATGTTAAAGACCGAAATGGTGGGAAATACTTATGATCAATTACTTTTTTTGGTCACAGAGGCCTAAATTTAACCTCTGTATTGATTATCTTCTCTCTTTGTCCTTATTTCTTTGGGAAACACTGATACAATACACTGATGTTGGCTAAAAATATGGGGAAAACAAAGCATCTTTGACATTTACTTAAGTTTACCTTTGCTAATATGCGTCAGTTCTTTGTTCACCATAACTGTGTTTATTAACTTTATCTGCCCTAAGTTCTAGTTTTGTTTTCTTTGTCTTTGTCCTGTATCAGTTGGCATATAAGCTTTTTTTCTATGGCTGCCTTGTGGAGTCCACAGCAGTTATCAACTATGCACCTGTTGTTGACATTTTGTTGAATCAATCATAAACCTGACCAGCAGGTTAAATTAGCCTAGTGGTCGGTTTTAAAGGTGACCTATTATGCTTTTCCTTATTGTCTGTCATATATATATATATTATTACAATATCAGATGTTCGTACTAAACGAATAATGAGGTAAACATATGTAGGTATGTATGTAAGTTATTCCCGTGAGCAAAAAGCCCTGAATTCAGACTGCTCTGAATACTAGGTTTCCAAAAAAATTCTGCTCTAGCGGTGTTACCATCAAAACTCCCCTGGTGCTTGAGCTTCTAGTCCGGGCAGAGTCAGCTAAGCTAATAGGGCCACTAGATAATGGCAGCTAATTTTACAGGTAGCAGTTACTTTAAAACTATCTGTCAATCTAGAAACTCCATAAAATATGATCCACTTTCACAAAATCAGCGAATAAAGTTTTGAAAAGTGTTTTTGTACAGTAATCAATGAGGCCCCAAGCAGCTCTTGGATTGCAGGGCTACCTCTGTAAAGTTCACAGCCATATGACAAACCTCACATGATATAGGCAATGAGGGCTGCAGAAGGAAACACAAAACCTCTTTTCATGCTTTTTCTCAATGCCAGCATTTGGCTTCCATCACACTCTTACATATACAGTTACTATTTGTTGGAGTGTATTTCTCAGCAGAACCTATTGTATCAGATTCTGTTACTCTGTGACTCTGTTTGTGCTCCCACTGGGCCGTCTGTATTGAATCTCATTATTGACCACATTCTCTGGACAGTCAATCTGCACCCCACGCAGAGTCTGGCTGACCTTGTCACGGAGCTTTGCCATAGAAGGGATCAGTGACAGTGTACGAACGTACTGGCAGCTCAGATGTCTGCTCTCAAGCTCCTGGGGCTGCTGGCAGGTCGTCTTTAAATAGATAAGCACTTTAGTTGTATGCCAGAGAGGCACCATGACCTCTGAACAAGGTGATCTCTGAAGTCTATCTGCGTCCTCAGAGGGTGATTCAGCAAAACACAGCTTTTCTCTGATAGTTCTCTGGGTTAAAGGAAGACAGCAAAGCCTGATTGCTGTGTTTTATTCTTTCAGTTCCCTCTGAGAATTTAGCTAAAATGTCAGCTTGGAAGTGTTTTTTATCAGCATCTCAGAAAAAATAAAACTGTAGTGTACTGTATCACCAACAGATTGTTGCAACTGTGTGAAGATGTTTAATGTTTTCAGTAGAGCTTAAATAATTAATCAGTTAGTCAGTTGACAGAGAATTCATCTATAACAATTCTGATAACAGAATAATTGTTTTAAATTTTTCCCAAGTAAAACAGGCATCCAGATCTGCACAAGATTTGCTACAAGAGCTACCTGTCTTGTATACTAGTAAAATTAATACCTTTGCATTTTAGACTGTAGGTCAGATAAAACAAACATTTTGAATATATTACCTTGAGCCCCTTTGAAATGGTGAAGGGATTTTACACTATTTTCTGAAAATGTATAGACTAAATAAATTGCTGATTAATCAAAAAATAATAAACAGATTCATCAATAATGAAAATGATTATTAGTTGCATCTTTGATTGCGTCAAATGAAATCTCTGATGAAGTCAAACGTAATCAGTTCAGACCTTTTTTCATTGTTCAAAGACAAGTTGGAGTTTTTATCTGCAGCGGCGATATCAGGTACCAATGGGTAAATATCTGTAGTTGTATATTTACAGGATGTTGTCACACGTCTTATCTGAAAGTGTATTTGTGCTTAATGTAGTCTTGCTGTTTTCTCCCCAGAGGGTCCGCCATGTTCCCTGATGCCTTAGAAGCAGTTGGGCGGGTGGAGGGCCTGCCACTCTCCTCCCCGCAACCACTACCAGAGCTAGAGGAAGAGGAAGCAGAGGCATCCCTGGAGAGGGGGCCAAAGAGACAAGGCCGCTACCGGCAAAGCCTGCAGCTTTTAAAGCCCTTCAGGATAACTCACAAGTAAACAAAATTGTATTTAAGTACATGTGGCGACTCTCTGACAGTGAGCCAGATAAAGGTGGACATAAAGACATGCAGACAGTTTTAGGCTGGCACACTGACAGGCAGATAGCCATTTAAAGACATACATAGACACAGAAATTCACATTTGTTGTGTTTACTGCCTGATGTGCTGACTGTTGGGGAGAAGCAGGAGGCCATGATAAGGGGTGGGAACTTATCCCCAAGCGACAGACAGCACAGTGTTTGAACGCATGCCAGCTGATAAACTGCCCCTAAAGTTTTTTTTTTTTTTTTTTGCTGCTCTCAGATTTCTGTGAAGAGCGTGCAAATTACTGTTCAAACACTGCGGGCATGACTCACCTTTCATTTACTCTGGCAAGCAAAGGCGCCGCTTCTTTCTTTGTGACCAGTGTTGGGCCTGTTACCCCAATGTAGCACCTCTGTGCATGCTCGCACTTTTAGACATCTCACCCACTTCCACATCATCTTCTCTATTCCAGGCACCAGCACCCAGTCGATAATGCCGGCCTCTTCTCATTTATGACTCTGCACTGGCTCTCCCCACTGGCACTGAAGGCCTACAAGGCGTCCAGCTTGTCTATAGAGGATGTGTGGGGACTGTCTTGCCATGAAGCCTCTGAAATCAACTGCCAAAGGTGAGGTAACTGTGTGAGGTTTGCCTGATGAAAGTGACCTGCGGTGTTCGGAAAACTCTTATTTAATGCTTAAACACAGTATTCCTAGAAAACTGCAGGTGGGATAAGACATAAAATGAAAAGGATTTGTCTAAAGGTGAGGTTATACCACATAGGAGTAGTTTGTGAGACACAGATACTTACTGACACTGTCCCATAGACTTTCATTGTTGTCCAAAAATTATTAAAAACACATAAATGTTTTTTCATTACCATGAACATGAGCAGTGTAATGTATTTTTATTCAAATACTCACTAGCACAACAACATGGCAACCAAAAAGAATCCCCTACAAATGCACTATTTACTCCTGTTTGAGTGATGTTTGCTAAAGAAATCTGTTATAGGAAATGGCTCAGTCTTTTTTATATTTGTGGCATGTTTTTAAAGATTTATGTCCAGTGAGGCTGAGAGCACCAGACAGGCTAGGGAAGGCCAAAAGTAACTGACAGACGTAGAGTAGAGTAGGGTTGGTTAGGAAAAGTACAGAATATTTCCAGTCTTATCACTTTTGTACAGTGCAAACAGCAGACTGCATGTGGCATCTCCCTTATGTGCTCAGACATCCAGAGATCAACTAGCACTCATATGCTGGAATTCTACCTCTTCCCAGGTTTTCATGTGAGCTTGTGCTAACTTGATGAAACTCTTTTGACACAGGTCTCCAACTAAACAGGGTCTTATTTGTACTAAATACTATAGTTACTTTAGTTCTTTGGTTACTATTGTACATACGTGGTGCACATTTCCTTACTAATTTGCAAATAAACAAATTACTGATTAACATGTAGTGAGCCCGGGATATCTTGGACACCTAGGCAGTTTCCTGCTTTGCCTGTTTGTTAATTCATCCCTGGTGGAAATTCATTGCTGTGCCACTGGAAGATTTTGTGTGCCTGCTAGTTTTCCATTGAATCAAAGTCAAAATGGTACTTAAGTTGTGTAAATTAGTCATGCTTTGTAATGTAGACATCCATTATGATACAACAAATGATCCATTCAATTGAAAATCCATGTTATTTGTACCTAGTGGTGCATGTTTTATCAGTGCGTATTCAGGTGAACTCATCTAAATCGTACTGCTTCACTCTCACACCGTAGAAACCTTCTTTGCTTTGCCTGCCATATGTGTGAGCAAAGGTGAATGTGAGGATAAACTCTGTCGAACATACTGAAAACAGGTGCATTCTCAGTATTACTCTGTAATTCCCTGCCATGTAAACAACTTTATAGATTTCTTTTGTATAATTGTATAGTGTGTCTACAGTTTGTGCAGTGAGACACCATTGATCCATCCAGTCTTTCTTTACCAAAGCAGGAACTGTGTGTTCTGATGGGAGACTACTAAGAATAGCAGGGATTAGAGATTACAGAGAGTTGGTGCCTGACTTGGGTGGTTATGTCATTAACTCCTCTACCTGCAATGCACTGTGTCTCCCAGTCACATTCATTAGCTGTCATTGACTGGAGCCACGCAGACCATGAGATAAAAGTCACTGTTTGCCTGCCAAAGCACATCTTGAGAAATACCTTGTAGTATTGTACGACTTCTATGACTGAACAATAAAGACTTACAATAATCTTATTAGAGGGCATTTTGGTTTTTTGCTTGCTGAAAAGAAAACCAAGGATTTTTTCATTTCTCACATGCTGTCGAGTCATGGTGCCATGACTCGACAATATTGGAGGGTGACCTTATGTGGAAGTTCACTCTTGTATCTGGTGACAACTGTGTGGGTTGTAAATGACCTGTTCTGTATAAAGGCACTGGCTCAGGGCCTGGAGGTTTAGTGTTGCTGCCGCTTTGTGTGTGTTAAAGAGCACATAGAAGGGAAGCGGCAAAGGAGCACAAAGCTATCACATTGGCACGGATGGGCGATGATGCAGAGTCGCTGCAGACGGGAGGTCTTTATTTTGCGTTTACATAGCAAGAACAGTTATGCAACCCCTGTTGCAAAGTAGAGACTATGGCGAGAGGGGGAATGGGAAAAGCACCCTGGGAGAGTTAACACTTGTTGGTGCTCAGTGAGGTGCGAACCTTGAACGCGGTGGCCAGCACACTCTTCAAACATCAGCTTTGTTTGCCATCTGGCAAACTGAGAGAGAATTGCTGTTAGGAACATTTGAGCCATGTTTAAAAGCAAATCTTTCTTCCTTTGAGTCCCACACTGTTGCCCTGGTGCTTCCATTTCCATTAATGTGTGTGACCACTCACACACTTAAAGCTCTGCTGTTTTATCGTGTGGATTTTAAATCTTTGAAATTACGAGGATGAAACCTATAAATACACTTTGGATATATAATATATAGTGTACTGATATTTACCATTGTGAAGGTACATGTTAATTAATTAGTTTGTTCTTTCAGTACATTGTTCACTGTTTCTTGATGGGTCCATTGACGGGATTTAGCAACACAAAATGTATTACTCACATTGAAGTCTCATTTCCTGTGACTCATGCTGTGCTCTATGCAGATATTAGTCCGCAATTAATTGTAATTTCTTAGATTCAACACCATTTGACTTCAACTAGTAATTATCAGGCTGTGTGAGAGTCTAGCTGGTTTAATGTTCTGTCTATCTCTGATACGTTTTTAATAAAGTCATTAGGGCTTAAATTACTTGCTGCAGCTGCTCTGCTGCTGCTTTATAGAGTCATTAACAATGATGCATTTGGCCAACAAGATATTTTACCCTCTTCAAGGGGTATTATACAGCAATAAAAGTACATTAGCTCATCTTTAACATGTTTGGTAGTGCCTTTCTCAGTCTATTTATGTAATGCATTTTTCGTGATTGTATATTGTAGGTCACCTTTAAATTATTATCAGCCTAGCTGCATTTATTATTCTTTTGTGATTTTAAACTTCCACGATTGCCTGCCAGACTGTTTGTAGCCCCATAGTGCTTTCGGGTAGTAAATACCAATGCATAACAATACATAAAGTATTCTTTCCACTTATGATAATTTTGCCCTTCAAAAAATGCCACCTTTTGCATACAGTTAATTGGTACTACAACAGCACTTTGCAGAGCATTCATGTGCGAGAGTTGTGCAACAGTCGAAAATGTGACCAATTATTTAGACTCATTATTCAGTAAATTATGTTCAATGACAATCTAATGATGTTTGTTTGAGCTTGTCATTATTCTGTGCTCTGGGTTTCTGGTTCCAGGCTTGAAACTTTGTGGCACGATGAGCTGAAAAGACGAGGGCGAGAGGGGGCATCCCTGTCAAGAGTGTTCTGGAGGTTCTGCCAAACCCGCATGCTGGTGGCAATCTTTTCCCTCCTCCTCACAATGGTGGCAGGCTTCGTTGGGCCCGTGAGTACCGTCCAAATCCTCCTTTCCCTTTATATTCCGCTGATTCGACTAATATGACTTTCAGCTTGGTCGCTGGCTTGTTGTCCGGGTGTATTTTCAAAAAAATCGCTTTATCCTGTTTCACGCTGGTCTGGAAATTTTGATGAAACCATACTGGGAGATTACAAAGCCTTAGATAGCGAAACCCATATTAATACCATAGATTAGCTGGTTTGTTCCCAGTCACGCTTTGGTTCAGAAATATGAGGCTTTTTGTCTGCCACACTTCTGGCAGATTGGATTTACCTCCAAAAATGCACATAGATGAGCATCAGACAACAGAGAGCTTCAAAGTGCAGATTTTTATAAACATTCCTTATCAGAAATTTTAAATAATCACCTTTAACTAAAGGGTAATTATGTTTGGAATTCCCAGTTTATGATATTACTGAGTCTGTCCTATTGTTCCTCATGCTCTAAGCTGTTTATTTTGATGTGATGTGCTACTACCCACAACTAATAGCATTAACTGGATTTAGTTCTTACACAATGACGCATGTGTCTCACATTCCTGGTTGATTTACTTTGTGCTCTTGCTGACAAATAAAGCTGTGTATATTCTCTCTGCAGTTTATCAATTTCCAATCACAAAATGTTATTGATCTTCTCATGTCATCCCCATCACTCCTTTAAATTGGCAGCTTGCTTATGTAGCCATTCTTTCCAGTTCTCTATGCTTATTTTACTCATATGATCTCTAATCTACTGATTTAAAATATTCTCTTTCATCTTCTTCTTATCTTCTTTTTTTCTTTTCCATTTGGTTGCCCTGCTTATCTCTATCTATGGCATTTCCTAAAACGTACCCTCCCCCTGTAATCTCCTTGTTATTTTTCTCCTCCTCCTCCTCCTGTCCCACTTTATCTCCTTCATGTTTTTACTTTTTGTCTGTGCTGTTTTCTGCTCATTTTTGTTATGGTACTATTTCTCTGCTGTTTCCTTTACGTACTTTCCCACCTTTTCCCCTTTCTCTCTGTTCGTCCCCAGGCTCTCCTCGTTCGAGCTCTGCTGGAGTATTCCCAGAGCTCACAGAGCTCGGTGCCATACGGCCTTTCTCTGGTAGCGGGTATCTTCCTCATGGAGTTGATGCGCTCCTGGTCTCAGGCACTCATGTGGGCCGTCAACTACCGCACTGCAGCACGCCTCCGTGGGGCAGCTCTTACATTTGCTTTCAACAAGATCCTTCGCCTACGCAGCACTAAAGACATCAGTCCAGGCGAGGTACGTCAAATAACCCTGGAGGGGACTCATCCAGAAATTAACTAAATCATCCTTCACTGCAGGGCACCGCATGCAGATGATTGAGATGGATTTAATTTCTGCTCTTACACCATTCCTGCTTAGATCTCGACAAATCCCACAGCCTGAGGGAGGGGAGGCTGTCTAAGATTAGTCATTACACAGCTTAAGAGGAATCATTGTCCAACATGTTAACGTGGGAATAAGGACAACTGTATTTGTAAAATTGCTTTTAGAGTCTTAGTCGTGAGGTTTCACTATGTCTTGTTTGAAATGATTTAGTTCATCGTAGATTTTTAATGTAATTTGTAATGTAAATCTCTGTCTCTCTACATAGCTGATCAACATCTGCTCCAGTGACGGCCAGCGCGTGTATGAAGCAGTGTCCATGGGCTGCCTGCTGGCCGGGGGGCCTGTGGTGGGAATACTGGGTGTGTCCTACACTACATACTTCCTGGGCCCCACTGCTCTACTGGGGTCAGCCATTTTCATCCTCTTCTACCCTGGCATGGTACGACTTTAGCTAGAACATCTGTAAAAGTAAGACAAAGGATAAAAAGCTTATTGAGTTCAAGTTCAGGGGCTTTTGCTGTTGTTACAAAGACGTAGGCAAAATACATGATTAATTTGTTACAGGCACACAAATCATAGTAGATTAATAACAACACACATACACAAAGACATACAGCTGTCTGTGTTTTAATATAGTGCAAACTGCTGTCAACAACAGAATGTAGTTTTATTTCAGACGTTTATAAAATTTACACCAAGTAATAGTCACACTCATTATAGCAGTAACAAGGAATTTAACACAACAGTTTCTAAAAGTTTAACAAAAGTTATGATCACGCATATTACAGCTGTGACAAGCAATTTAATTATAGAAATTTCTTAAAGTTTTACTAAAAGTTAATGACCAGAGATGATGCTTTATAGTTGACTCATTATTTTGTGACCCACAACTTTTTAATATTTAATTAGTAGAAGCCACGAGTACTCATCGTTTTTGAATCTTTACGTTAATTAAGGCTGTTGAAGAATACAACCAGCACTTTTTAAAAGCATCATAACTCCTTGGCTATCAATCTCCTGTCAACTTTGTAGATGTTATTTTCAAATTACACTCAGTCTAAGCCGGAGCCTGACAGCCGGAGAGCCTGGTATTGATGTGAAAGGCATTTATCACTCTGGTCCCCCGGACAGGCCTGCAGCACAGCTAATGTGATTGTGTCTGCTTTCATTTCCTCCCTTGCCACTTATTTCTCTTGTCATCATTTCCTCTGTTCCCGTCTGGACAGATGCTTGCATCGAGACTGACGGCGTATTTCCGCAAAAAGTGTGTGGTGGTGACTGACCGCCGCGTAAGGCTGATGAACGAGATCTTGGGCTGCATAAAGTTCATCAAGATGTACTGTTGGGAAGATGCCTTCGCACAGAATATTCGCAGTGAGTGGCTGTCATGTTCCCAAATGAATCAGCGATATCATAATACACTGTTCATTTCTTGTTTGTGATCAGGACCGGGTAGTTTTTCATGCTATTTAGTTTTTCATTAGGCTTTTTTCCCAACTCACCCAGAATAATGGGTCACCTCATTTTAACACCTGTCACTGATGCAAATTAGTAACTTAATGGTCAGTATATCACCTGAAATTAGACTTACCCTCTTAGTGAACTGGCAAAATAACCCTGACCCTAAATCCATTTTTATTAGCTTTCTTCGTTTAAGTCTTTCCCTGTAGCATCCTTTATAATCAAGGCCAGTTTGAATCCCTTGGCTTCAAGGTTAATTTGAAAGGTGTTTGGGGCCTTATGATACTTTGAATGACTGTCAGGGCTACTCTACTTATCCATGAATTAGCGATGGCCTTTTCTCTTGAGGCCCTTTCTGTAGGATGTGGATAAGGATAATTTTCCCCTTTTAATCATGCTCCAAATTAGCCAGGTGGGTCTAGTTTCCGCTGCTGTCCTTTGATTACCTATTATAATCATAATTAATTGCCATTCAACTTAATGGCCAATGAGTCTTAATAGTTACAATGTCATTCCCTTGAATTACTATTGTTGTTAAATTGATGATCACAGTGTTTTTGCCCCGGGCATGTGACTTTTGCTTTGTAATCCACGCGGAAACACACATAACATCCAAAGCAAATCCCATGGAGAATAACATACCAGGAGGAGGGAGTTCTTTTATTTCACGCACAGTGCTGCTAGGGCAGAATTAAAGATGCACAAGCTTTTTGTTCCAGTGTTTGCATCCAATGAACTGGGTGAACAAAGCAGCTAGCGTGTGCACTTGGGAGATACAACCATGGAGGAAGGGGTGAAGGATTTGGGCATTACACTTGGACAGTTATCAAGGTTCAGCAGGTTTTGTTTTGAAGCCCCTTTCATACCATGTATGGATGTGGGACCCATGTCCTCCCTCTTGTATCTATTTCTGTCCACCTGCTATGTGTGTTATGGTGTTTTGAATATGCACTGGAGAACCCTTTGGGAGTCATTCAACCCTCTATTTTCTCTCCCTATCTGCCTGTCTTTGCTTTTTTATAATTTTTCTCTCTCTAATCTCTTAACAGAGGTGCGATCAGAAGAGAGAGGGATACTAGAGAGAGCTGGGGTCATCCAGAGCCTCACAGTGGGTGTGGCTCCCATCGTTGTGGTGATAGCAAGCGCATGCACTTTTACCCTACATATGGCTTTGGGCTATGACCTTTCTGCAGCTGAGGTATTTGACTATGGGAACCTATAATCAATATGTTTACTGAATATTTACATTTTGAATTCCTCTGTCTTCACGGGAAACACAGTTTTGTGTGATTTAGCTAATTATATTCAAATTCTATTTCCTGGGGCGCCCCCGTGGTTTAGGGATTAAGACACCAACAATTCCTGGTTCGAATCACATTTTGCGATTAACTGTCTCCATCTCTACACATCCTACCCCAGGCTTTCACAGTAGTTGCAGTTTTCAACTCCATGACCTTTGCCCTGAAAGTTACACCATTGGCTGTGAGGGCACTGTCAGAGGGGGCTGTCGCAGTCAAAAGATTTCAGGTGAGAAATACTGACAAGTCTGTGAACCACCACTGTCACAGAGCCACTTAAACTGTTTTTACCCAACACAGAGATGGCTGGTCTGCATGTCATTTAAGTAACTAATTAAAATGTACATACACTTTATAAAGGTCAACATACTGAAGTACACCTAGGCTGCCTTCACACTGCAGGCCAAAGTGACCCAAATCAGTTTTGTGTTTTTTGCTCATATGTGACTCAGATCTGATTGTGAACAGCCCAAGTCACATTGAATCTGATCTTTTTCAGTTCGGATTTGGGCCACTTTCAGATGTGGTCCAAAACAGCTACAGGTTGGATTTTTTGACAGTCAAATCGGAATTTATGCGACTCTGAAATCACTATAGATCCACCGTCATCACAATTTTGCTCTAGAGGGAGCTGCGGTGAATGCAAACATGGAGGACGGCAGCGATGGAGTGTTATGAGTTTAGTTTTGGGTTATGTTTGTTTTGTATTCTTCCCTGTGTGTTTCTGGTTTTGCCATTGTTTCATGTGTCTATCTATTTGTCTCTGTTTCTCTCATTCCTTGTCCCTAGTTATTTATGTCTTGGGTCTTAGTCCTGCATTTTAGTTCTTTGCCTCAGTTCTTAGTTCTGTTTTTTAGTTCAGGTTAATGTTATTCCTGATCTGTGTATTTCTGTGTTTCATTATTTGATCTTGTCTTAAGGGTTGTAGCTTAGTTTATTCTGTTTATCTGCATGTTTGGTACCTGTTCGAGTCCTATGTCTCAATGTTTAAGTGTACTCCTGTCCCCTGTTTGGTCCGGTCTCAGTCCATGCTCTGATTTTGCAGTCTTTCCGTATTTTGTGTTTTACTTTGGTAAAACACAAAATATGGAAATATGAAAAAGGTTGTCCTGGTGTGTTCCCATGCATTTTACTTCCTGTTTTATTTTGTAATCTTCCGTGCCTGGTGGTGTTGTCTAACTTTGCTTCCTGTTCTGTTCTCCTTGATGTGATCCACCTGCTTTATGTTCCTGCCTACTATTATGAGTACGCCTTCAGTTAATTAAATATTGAACTGAACCTGCTCAGCTCTTGTGTCCTGCGTTTGGGTCCTCAACCTTGCTCACACACACTGCAAAACCCTGACATGGAGGTTGTCAGTGGACTCTCTTTGTCCTCGTCCTCGTTATCATTTGCTCACGAATTCCCTTTCTTCCACTTGAAATCAACTTAAAAATAAAACCATAGACGCTAACGTGTGTGGCCCCCGTGTTTACTTTCACACAACAGCGTGCTGCATGTGACATCGTGTTATTCTTTTGCGTGTATGGGTCACTTTCAGGCCGTGGCCAGTTCACACTAGAGTCTGATATGGGCCACATTTAAAAAATAATGTGTACATTCAATCAAAAAAATTGGATCTGGCCAATAAATTGGAATTGAGCATTAAGGCCTGCAGTGTGAACATAGTTTTAACGACTGTGGATACAGTATGTCAATGGGTAAGTAAATTATACCATGACAATCAACAGGTGCTCCTGTTGATGTTAAAAACACCCATCAACACCACATACTGACATTTTTGACATTCTGTATTCCAAACACATGGTAAAAGTTGCATGTTAGTGAGAGATGGTTTCACAGAGTCAACTAAGTTTAAGTAAGCAAGCATTTCTGCCACAGATGCACAAAAAGGCTTGAGGCATTCTGTATTTTGGACATTGAGTATGTTACCAAGTTACCCATTGTGTCTGTCTTTACAGAGGCTGTTTATGATGGATGACAGAGAAGTTGTTTTGGTCAAGATGGAGGATCCAAGCAATGCAGTGGAATTTCTGGACACCACATTGGCTTGGGAAAAGGCACGCTCTCCGGCTGCAAAACCTAACCCGCCTCACAAGAAGCAAGGAGGGATGAAGCGCCTGCTGCGCAGGGAGAAGCTTAGCCTGTACATTTCGACAGAAGACAGCAAAGAGAACAAGGAAGGTCCCAATGCACAAAGTCTCCTCACAAATATGGAGCAGGAGAGTCCACAAAGCACCATCTCCTCCACTCAAAGCATACGACCTCCACTGCACAAGACCCTGCACCGCATTGACCTACGCATTAAGAAGGTAAGCGCATACATGGAGTGGATTAAGGACAATTTTATTGAAGGAATTGGATAAAACTTTGCCTGTCTCATGTAATTCCCACAATGCCACTGTTTTTCTCCCTTTCTAGGGTTCACTGGTTGGAATCTGTGGAGGTGTCGGTAGTGGAAAAACCTCTCTTCTGACTGCTCTACTTGGACAGGTGAGATTCAACGGGATTGCTCATTTGTAGCTTCTTTTTCAGGCAGCACAGACATGAGCAACAAGGATAGCGTTAGTGTTTTTGAACCTTTTATTCACACAATGCCAAACAACAGCCCACAATTTGAAAAGGAATCGTATCAAGTGTTCTATCTTCTTCAAACCTTCTGTTTTTGTGTTGCAGATGACCCTGTTAGAAGGTAACATAGCTGCCAGTGGTGGCTTCGCTTATGTGTCACAACAAGCCTGGATCCTCAATGACTCACTGAAGGAGAACATCCTGTTTGGAAACGAGTATGACCAAGAAAAGTAAGGTCAACTGCTGTATACTGCAGAACAAAAGCAATAAAGGTTGAAATTTATCCCTAATTTAACACATTTCCTCATTGTTTCCTCCTCAGATATAATGCTGTTATGGAAGCCTGCTGTCTTCTTCCAGATCTTGCAGAGCTGCCATATGGAGACATGACTGAGGTATCCGTAGTAGATCTGCTTTTCAGTGATGATTTAAAAAAAAAAAAAAAGTGTCTTTACACACTGACATGTTTTGTCCTCTTTCTAGATTGGAGAGAGAGGTGCCAACCTGAGTGGAGGGCAGCGTCAGAGAGTGAGCCTGGCACGTGCCCTCTATAGTGAACGGCCCATACTTCTCCTGGATGATCCTCTCAGCGCTATTGATGCTTGCGTGGGTTCCCATGTCTTCCAAAAAGCTATCAAGGGTGTTGCCAAAGACAAGACGGTGCTCTTTGTAACACACCAGCTGCAGGTGAGGGACCATCTATAAATTTCAAATGAAGCAAATTTTCCTTCAGAATCCGTGATAAACGTTTTTGCTTCTTTAAAGACCAGAAGGGAGTAGTTCAAAAAACAACCTTGATTAGCTGATTAAAGTCTGCAACATAAAATCCTTGCTTTTTACCTATGTTTTTTAATCTTTTTATTTTTTAGTATCTCTCTGAGTGTGACAACGTTGTTGTGATGAAGGACGGGCAGATTGCCGAGCAGGGGACCCATGCTCAGCTAATGGGTAAAGAGCATGACTATGCCACCCTATTCAACAGCATGCAACAGGAGGTAAGGCCAGGGGCACATGAGGCACCAGGCCAGCTCTTTTGAATTAGGCATCTTTGCCCCCACTGCACAATAACACTGAACATTACAAGCTGAATAATTCATAAGGCCAGAAAGGAAGGCCCAATAGCTGGGAAATGTTAATACATACATGGCGTTTCATTATTTATGCATGCATTGATTTACTGGTGAGCTGCTAAAGACCCTGTCACTGATATCTCTGTTTAAATGACTTGCAGGGTGGTGGTGTTACTGTTGTTGTGATTTGTGGCAGTGGCATGTTTTAAAACTCATTTCTTTTGTCTGCCTTTTTATCTCCTAGAATCTGGTGAAAGCAAATTTAAAAAGCAAACAGCAGAAGGCGTGTGCAAAAAAGGCTGACAGTGTTGTTGATGTTGTAAAGATCGGACCAAAGGTAGAGAACATGAAGGGAGGTGAGAGACCCTGTCACTTTTAATGCTCCACATGTAGAAAGAATGCTAAATGCTTATTTTCCTTGAGTATGGTTCACACATAACTTCTTCCTTGCTTGCTCTCTTGCATCTTTTATTCAGAGCAACTGATGAAAGCTGAAGAGAAGGGCTCTGGTGCAGTCGCCTGGTCTGTGTATGGTGCCTACATCAAAGCAGCAGGAGGTCCAATAGTCTTCATCATCAATGTCTTCTTCTTCCTCTCCACCACAGGCAGCATAGCCTTCAGTAATTGGTGGCTGAGCTACTGGATCAGACAGGGCAGTGGGGTGAGTTTGGAGACAGTCCTGCTTTACAATAATAGATACCTCTTTTTGCTGTGTATTTGGCTCCCAATGGAAAAATAACTACTTTTCTTCAGTGAGCTGTGGTAGCCGGCTGAGCATTAATCTGAATGTGCATGATTAAAAAAGTAACGGCACCATGGTAAACTTAATTAAAAACAAGCACTAGCATAGAGAAAACAGATGTGCAGCAAAGCAGTGGTGGCTGCTGTTGAGAAATGTGCTTAGAATAGTAAACATCATTGAACTGACTGATTTTCATGTACTTTTTGTATGCCAAAGTGTGCTTTTCTCAATTTCATTAGAGGCAAAAGTTCTGCATGGGGGGGAAATGTGATTTCTCTTCTCAGTCTTTGTAATTTGTTGCTCCATCTGCCCTCAGAACACATCATTAATCTTGGTGAATGAAACGATGGCTAGCAACAGCATGAGACTCAACCCTCACATTCAGTATTATTCAACTGTTTACATCGTATCCATGGGAGCTGCTTTATTGCTGAAGACAATGCGAGGGCTGGTGTTTGTGAAGGTAAGCTTCCCCCAACGCTTTCCTCAGAGACGCCCCCTCCTTCTGTCACACACTTTGTCCTCTTAATCACTGGTGAACTTTAAAACGATATTGGTGTTTGAAAGGAATATGAAACGGTTATGTATTAGTGCTGTACAGTAAAGCATTGCTCGCCCCTAATTGTCTTTATTGTCATTTGTTCATGCTCTCATGATTCCAGAGCTATAATTGAAAATGCCTGTGGGCCAAATCCATTTATCTGTCCACTACCATGTCTCACAGCTTTCAGCGACAGCGTGTGTGTGTGCATGTCTGTGAGTGCAAGAGAGACAAAGAGGCAGAGAGAAAGGGAGGATGTGTGTGCGTGCATGTCAGTGCCCCTTCGGGTATGCGTCCTCGTTTTCAAGCTAACCCATCCTGACACTGCATTGCAGAGGTTAGGTCCCCACGTTAATGTGTGCCACTTGAAATTGCTAATTTTTCAAAGATGGCTAATCTTTTTTCATTTTTTTACCCCTAGCTGTGATGAGATCTTAGGGAGTGTTGAATATTCCATTAATAGAATTAATTTGTTCTCTGCTGCCACATATAATTTCTGTCCAATTGGTGAAATGTCTTTTGCTCATTAGGTCATGACCTTTATGTCAGCCTTCCAGAAACTAATTATAAATGAAGATTTGACAGCTTGCCTTGGGCGAGACAAAAAATAACTACCCACAACTGTGCACATGCCTAGCATATGGTGAGGTAGCATTTGTAACTCTGAAGACGACATATGATTGCCACTGAATTTATCCATTGTGTGTTTTTGTGTTTGAGGCTGAGCACATTGACAGATGATTTCCTTCCAACTGTCTATTTATCCAAGCCCTGATTCCTTCCGTATGTTTCTTAAAGTTGTTTGTTTACACGTGTCAGGTCTCATGTTCAAACACGGCTGTTGTTTGTGTTGACAGTGCACGGTGAAGGCTGCCTCCACGCTCCACGACAAGCTGTTCCACCGGCTCCTCCTCAGCCCCATGCACTTTTTTGATACAACACCTCTGGGCCGTATCCTGACCCGCTTCTCCAGGGACATGGATGAGGGTGAGGCTTGATTTGTCTTGACTGGGAACTTTCCCCCCCCAAGAGAGCTCTCAGTCAGTGAAGTCACCCTGGTTGACAAGGTGCCAAGACACAGTGTTCACTCTGAGTATTTTGCCTAGCAAGTGGCTTATTGTTATCCACTTCACTGATGTCTTTGCTTGATGTGGTGGTTTTTTTTTTTTAGTTGGTTTTGTTTCCAAGCATAACATTTCTGCAGACCCCGTTATGTCTTTTGTTTAAAAAAAAAGACACTTAGGGGGACACAAACAAAAAGATTTCTTCACATGTAGAGATTGATCCAACTCTGCACAGTGTGTCTGAGTATATTCTATCTCCTCTCCAAAGTTGATGTGCGTCTCACCATGCAAGCTGAAATGCTGCTGCAGAACCTGACCCTGGTGCTGTTTTGCTTGGGAATGGTGGGCATTGTCTTCCCCTGGTTCCTGATCTCCATCTTGCCCCTGGGAGCCTTTCTTTGCATTGTCAACCGTGTCTCCAGGTCAGACTCTCATCGCTCCTGATGTCATGCTGTTATCATTGCTATTGGCATTGAACCTGAGATTCACACAGGTTGTTTTTTACATTACACTTCATCTCCCTGCAAGTAATCTTAGCAGTGTTACCTGTAACAAGTGATTAACAAGCAACTAGTGCTCAAATTACTTTAAATGGCAACTAGTAACTTACAGCTGCATGAATTGACAAAAAACTACCATATAAGCTTAAAGATACGCACTGGCTTATAAAGTTAATAGTGCTAATGTGTCAGCAAACAATTGCCAGCAAACAGAGCGATATTTGCATAGTGCTTTCTTTAACAGGATTTTAGCATAATACTGTACATACATTCAAGTATTTCCACAGTCTGTCTTAGAGGTATGAGTGATTATTGTCTTTAATGTTTCTTTTTTTACAACGAGACATTTGATTAAATGTTATACCAAACAAGTGTCTTGCACAAAAATGCTGCCAGGTAAATAACAATGAAAGTGCAGTGATCGGCAAATGTGTGCAGTGTTATCAGTCATTGATTTAATTTTCGACAGCTTGTGCTCTGTGGTAAATGTTGCAAGAGCGCCCTGGATGATCTGATGACTCTGGTTTAGACATTATTTACGGTTTTGCAGCAATACAAGTGAATCCACTAAGGAAAACAACAACACGCTGGTATCATGGGAAACAACCACAATATTTTGTTATTTCCTCTATCTCAGATAAAGAAGAACATGACTCTCAGTGTGATTGTTGTGCTGGTGTAGATCAGAAAATACAAAAACAAAATACACGGATGTTCCAAATGCCATTAGAGATATAAACGGTGAATGTGATTAGTAGCTTTACAATGTATAAAAGGTCCAGTGTGTAAGATTAAAGAGTATCTATTGTCAGAAATGGAATATAATATTCATAAGTATGTTTTCATTATGTATCACCTGAAAATAAAAATCATTGTTACCTTAGAAAGGGCCCTTTATATCTGCTGAGGGAGTGGGTCCAAACCAAACACTGACTTTCAAGTTTCACGGACACAGTAGTTTCTCCTTGACGCTTGCTAGGCCACTAAATCCTGCATATACACTGCATATAACATGTATGCTTTGTTATTTGAAAACATACTTGTCTGGCAAAGATGAGTTTTTGGGGGGGAATTTTAATGATAGCAATTGCTTGATAGATTTACTGCTGAGCTGCCTGCCTGCTCACAAATCACACTCCCCTCCCTTCGCTCCCCTTCTGTGGATATGAATCACTTGATATCTTATCCCCACATAAACCGGAATTCTTGATTCTTTTAATCAGATCTGTTACCAGTTTGTCTCCTGAGGGATCAATTTAATTACAAAATATCTTCATTAATCTTTTAAGAAACACTTGATTGTAGGCAATGCAAGTGGAATTAATGTTGAACTTTGATCGAGTATTAAGCACACAAGAACCAAGAGGAAGAGAGGATTCCCAACTGGTCCAAAAGGCAGTGATCACCCTCTGCAACACTGCAAAAGGGTGAAATACTGTATCCTACAAAGTAATGACATCCCAGGATATGTATGGATGTTACATGAAACTGGGTCTCCCATCAAAATTACCCACTTCTAAAGCAGCCTTTATTGAATTCTGAAATGAAAATGCCCAGGGCATAAACATGTTTGTCTGGATCACAGGCTGGAAGCGAAAGTGTCATGTTCTTCCCCTCTCTCTTCTGGGCTTTTATGAGAAATGATTCATAGGAGACTTGAAATTCGCATGCACCATGCATTCTGTCTTGGTGTCTAAAAGTAGAAAGACACCGCGCCTCTGTCAATAAACCTCTCTCCCTCACATTAGCACGTGGGAGTCTGGTGTCTCTCTGGCTGCCGATTGTATGGCCGTCTGTGTGCGGTGGTGCTCAAAAGATTGCACATGCGTCAGATGGTGGGAAACGGCCGGAGCTTTGTCAGGAAAATGCTCGCTGCGTCTCGGACCATATCCCTCTCTGTCCACCGTGTCATCATTACCTGTCTGCCACACAACTGCATCATTAGAGCTGATGCATTTTCCATTCCTCCATTCCATTCCTAGTGGGCTCATTGTTGGAGTAAAGTGGTGTTCATGATGTTTTCCAATTTAACATAATTTATTTGAAAGATTTGCTCCTCACATGCCGGTCCCTATTTGCACACAATACCCTGCCATTTTCATTTAAATGAGGCAAACCTGAGTGGAGCCTTTCCAATTCTGCAGTTCTGCAGACTTTCCTAATTAGGATTTTCACAACCATTTAGGGTTAAAAATCAAAACAAACTTTCTGGACATAGTTTGTGTCTGCTTGTAAATGAGAATGACTATTTTAAGACATTATAACTTTCAGTCACTCATCAAAATACAGATCAATGTGAAAAAAAATAAATTGCTTGGTAAATTATTGGACAAAATGTAATTTATGAGTAATAGACAGTACAAGTCCAAATTATATTAGCATTTAACCCTTTTTAATTGCATATTTACAACATATTTATATTATATATATATATTATATAATTATTAATGTAGATTAAATTACTACAGTAGGAAGCTAAATGTAAAATATTACCTATCCCTGTTTCCAGGGTTCTTATTCGCGAGCTGAAGCGCCTCGAGAACATCAGCCAATCACCATTCACCTCTCATATCACCAGCAGTCTTCAGGGACTCTCCACAATCCACGCCTATGGCAGAGGGCACGACTTCCTCCAAAGGTTTGTATAATGGTGTCTGTCAGAGATGGAGATCATTCAACTTTAATTTCATCCTATCATATTTTTTCTGGTTTACTCCTAGGTTAGTAAATATACCAAACCTCATTCCAGGAAATTTCCCCTCAGCAAGCATGGGAGGATAGAGAGTTCTGCTTGCTTTTGCACTGGCTGAAATGGGTTTATCTCTCTTTTTTCAGATATCAGGAATTACTGGACACCAACCAGGCCTCCAACTACCTCTTCAGTTGCGCTATGCGTTGGCTGGCTGTCCGCCTGGACCTTATCAGCATCTCTCTTATCACTGCTGTAGCACTTCTCATTGTCTTCATGCACAATCAGATACCTCCAGCCTATGCAGGCCTGGCCATATCATACGTAGTGCAGGTTTGTAAACAAACGCATGCAGTAACACAGAACATGTGGAGAAACTGTAGTCTAAAAGGCTGGAAAGAGGGTAATTTGAAGCTACATAAAGCCTCTTGTTTCCAGCAGTGTTTTTAGGGTTTACTTTTGTTTAAACATGTGGCATTTATTTAAGGGAGTTGGTTGTTATCATTGCCTTATCTTTCTGACCAATTGTTTGCATATCAATTTTAGCTAAAACCTGTCTGCACTTATTTAAACTACCTTCTTGATAAATAAAACATCAAGCTGGACAGTGTAACTTTTCAGACCATTTTAGCTAAAGATTCGACCTCACTCATTCTCCTTTTTGGAGGAGGATATATATCCACAGCCTGTCTCAGGGGAATGTTTGCTTTCTCATTGTTAAACTGTCCAATGTTTGGTTTTATTATTTTATAAATGGTCAGTGCTTTAGAGCATGTTATAATCGACAGAGCCATGGCAGAGAATTGTGAGGGAGCCGTATCGTCAAATCTGTTTATTAGGCTGTACATGTTTTGATTGTTTTACTGTTCATTCTTTGAAGCAGAGCAGCACATGCAAATACCAAGTGTTTTATAGTCACTGGTGCGTCACTGTTAAGGATTAACCTTGCAACTCTGCTTTTCTTTCATCTCCAGCTGACCGGCTTGTTTCAGTTTACAGTGAGGCTGCTCACAGAGACTGAAGCTCGATTTACATCAGTTGAGAGGATCAATCATTATATAAAGGTAAGGGCATTGATTGGCACAGTCGGGGTGGTGGATTATGTGGCACTCAGACACATTGTACACGTTCACATAGACCGGGACACTGTCTAGAATGACACTATCAGATGCAGACCAGCCCAGTATAACAGCAGTTGAATGGAAGGTAGTTGGCATGTCCAGACAAGTGTGTTTGTGTGCATGTGATTGTGTATGTGTGAGAAACACAGGAAGAAGCAGATAGAAACCCAGTGTGAGTTCCTTGCACAATCTATAGCACATGACAGGGCTTGTTTCGCACAACGGCCATCAAACCTCAAAGATACGAATATCAACTCAACTTTTTCTTTTCTGTCTCAAGTGTGAAGAAAGGCTCAGAAAGAAAATCACTACAGATCAGTTAGGGGGCTTGCACCTCCACAGAGATTTAGAGATTAATAGCAGATATGATGATACCGCTCCTTATCTCAGTGTCTAGAGAGTGAAGCATCTCAACAAAGTCCTAAGGCAGCCGTTCCTGCCCCCTCCTGGCCTCAGCGGGGAAAGATCACCTTCCAGGAAGTGGAGATGCGTTATCGTGACAATCTGCCGCTTGTGCTTAAGAATCTGTCATTCACCATCCTGCCTGAAGAGACCATCGGCATTGTGGGCCGCACAGGATCAGGTATAAGTGACCATTTCTGTTACCCAGCCAGAAGCCTTTTCAGCCCTTTTTCAATGTGTGCACACATTTCTTCATGCGGTTTCTTTTCTGTTTGTGTTTGCAGGAAAGTCCTCTCTGGGTGTAGCTCTGTTCAGACTTGCGGAGCTGACTGGAGGCTCTATCATCATTGACGGAATCAATATTGCACAGATCGGTCTGAATGACCTGCGAAGCAAGCTAGCCATCATTCCTCAAGAGCCAGTGCTCTTCATCGGGACAGTCAGGTAATCCCAATGATAATTACTTTTGTGAACGAGCTTTGTAATTAATGCATTGTTCCAGATATACAAAATGTAAAAAGCAGAGCAAAGGGAGTGAATGGGAAACACCTAACCCTCAACAATTACTGTGCCCTGACCCAACTGCTCTAATGGAAAATCCCTTAGTGTGTAATGGTGAAACAGTGTGGTCATACTGGGCATCGGTCACATGTCTTTAGTTGAGTATAGCGCTTCCTTCCCATATACTTGGCTACTCCCTTCTGCAAACACCGGTGTGCCTTCAGTCAAGTTATGTTTTTTACATAACACTGAGCAGGATATATTGCCCATCTGTGTCGATTATCCTGTTTTAATATATACCTATATCCCATTGTTTGCTAGGGGTGGGAATCTCTGGGCACCTTACGATTCAGAGGGCTGCGATGCCATTTTAAAACGATTATCGTTACTAATTTATCCAACACTACATAACAGGCAAAAAACGTGCTGTACAGCGGAGATGTTAGCTGGCGCTAACCACCTTCACGTTTATGCATCTAAGAACCGATTTTTCTGCCCACCCCTACTGTTTATCTGGAAATGGTTTTCTAAAGATTGTTAAAATATACTAGATAGCATTTATTGTGTGCAGGCCCAGCAGTGGCCTGGCCTGTGTCTGTATATGTGTGTGAATATAAGCCACACCAAAGGGAAATCCTAACAGAAACCAAAATGGTGCTAGGTAGTAATAAATGCAAAAGCAGATACCTTCAATTTGACAGGCAATACTGATACAAAAACAAAACATCAGCATTGCTTTTATAAAAACTAGCAGTTGGTTGCTGATTACCTCAGGCTCAGGTGAGAATTGAACTTGGTCAGCTGAGGAGTAGGAGTGTTGTATCGGCAGTATACTGTACCTCTTGTCTTAATCTGAAATTGTTTTGTGTTTAATGGAGTTAATGAATATCACAATTATGTTGGGGATTTTCTTTCCCAATAGGACAAATTTAGACCCATGGGATCAATACTCCGACTCCCAGATATGGGACGCTCTTGAGAAGACACATATTAAAGACATGGTAAGTGATATGATGGTTAAACACTGCCGGATTATGCCAAATTATGCATTACTTAAATAGAATAAGACCCTAACATTTGATGTCATACCTCTATGATCTTCCTCAGGTCAGCCAGATGCCTCATTCGCTCCACTCAGAGGTGACAGAGAACGGAGAGAACTTCTCAGTGGGAGAACGACAGCTACTCTGTGTGGCCAGAGCCCTACTGCGCAACAGCAAGGTGCTGATTGTATAATACTGCTAATTCAAATTTACATGTGGAACGCTGTTTGGCATGGGTGATGATAGCTGCTCAAGTAAGAGATTCTCCTCAGTTTTATAATAAGGAAACAGAACCTCCCCGCATCATAGAATCGTCAGTGTACACGTGTACCTGCATGGGATAATACTGCCACCTTATGGTATCCATATGAACTGCACCATGAGCTATGAACTAGGAACAGTGTATAGTACAATGTTTTTCCTAATTTAGAGTTAATAATCTGTAATTCTACATTTTATATAGCAGGAATCCAGACTATTTCTTGCCCTGGATAAACTCATCTCCTGTTTTCTTATTTATTGTCTTTTCTTCACTTCATTACTTTGTGTTATTTCTGTAACATTTGCTGGGGGGGGGGTTATTGTTGTTGTTTTTCAGATTCTTATATTGGACGAGGCAACAGCAGCCATCGACACCGAGACAGATCGTCTCATCCAGGAGACAATTCGCTGTGCGTTTGGCAGCTGCACCACCCTCATCATCGCCCATCGTCTCAACACAGTGATGAGCTGCAGCAGGGTCATGGTCCTGGACAACGGCCAGGTGTGTATGAAGGCAACATGACTGATTGTGCATTTGCAAGATTTGTCTCCTTGGTTGACACTCATTCCTAAGTTGTGAATTGGTCCCTTTGAGGTGATGGATTGGTTAAGGCAGTGCACATTTTATTTAGGTGGTCTTGTGCTCAAGCTGTAGTGAACATGCAATGCACATTGGATGATTATTAGTTTCAGTGTCACCCCTTAAACCTGTTAATAAGTTGAGTTTACCTCTGTAAGGATTCATCCATGTGCAATTTAGAGCAGTGAATGAATAGATGCATCAGGATAGACAAGATTCATGGTCCTAATTTGTTGCCACTGTCCATGTTACCATGCTCTATGGCCTTCCTGCTGTGGGGTGCCAGTGAAAAGGCAGTTTCTACAAAGACAATGAAGTTGAATTATTTTATTGTACTTAGATATCCTTAAATAGTTTAAAAATGGTTACAGATTGCATTAAATAGCACATATTCTGTTTTTATGCTTGGTATAATGTAGCCATGACAACTTTTCTTGATTCATGTTTTTAATTTGTTGTATATCATCTCTGATCTTGTCTGTCTGGACTATAAGATATCCAATATAGCAGAAATTACACAAAAGGTCTTTCCACGTTGTCAACATTTGTTAACATGTGAGTGTAAAGCACCTTTTTTGTGATCAGTTAGCTACAGAAACTTGTGTCATACACCAAAGCAGAACAAGGCTGTCTGGGGACAGTATCTTCCAGACATTAAAATGATTTTCATTTGCTGGCTGTGGGGAAAAAACAATATTCTTAGAGAATATAATATGCCTTGATTTGTGTTCTCTCTATATGATTTCATGAATGAGCAAGTAGGGCCTCTGATTTTATATGCTGGTACTGATCACTGCTTTATCCTTTTCATTCTCACAGATTTTGGAGTTTGACAGGCCTGCTGCCTTGCTGGCAGATGAAAACTCAAGATTCAGAGCCATGATAGAAGCATCAGAAAACCAAAGCAGATAAAAGACACTGGAGCTGAACTTTCGATGTGTGGCACAAAATATTCTGCGGAATACCTGAATTGCACAAAAAGCACAACTCAATCCTGCCACATTCTGAAAGTGATCTGTTAAGAAATACAGAAGCTCTTGCGATGGTTGCTATGTGTAACTATTTCTGTTTATTTCCAAACCAAAGACAACATTTCTGAAGGACACATCTAATGTCACTATGCAAACAAAGACATAACAGCCTCCTGCTCTTTTACAAGAGCATTTCCTGGAGGCCAAATAATTAACTACAAGTGAAACAGAGCAATGACTCTGACAATCGCACTTTATATTTCACGTGGCCACATGGACGGACATGTGGTGCCGTTTTTTTCCTCTGGAGGTCAGCTTATCAGTGAATTTTTAGAATATATTTGTTACTAGTCAATGCAGTGTAATATTTATCTAAATATCACATAATAACCATTCCTACGAGGAACTTTCTAAAATATGCTAAAAATGATTCACTGTTTTTATGTTTTATGCATCTAGTTCAATGTTATGATGCAGTGAGTTCAGTAAAATGTGCCTAGAGCTTGTTGGGAAAAGCTGTAAACATTTTCAGGTCATATAATGAAGAAAGCCATGTAAGCATGCATTTTAGACTGCATGCAGGTACTGTGTTTCTGAATGAGCTAATATTTCCTCTAAATCCAAATGCTGGAGTTTAAAATCTGCACATTTAACATTGATGGTAATGTTTTTACCAGCAAGGTAATTCTGGTGTTGAACAAAGTATGTTATGGAGTTGCAATTGAGATTGTTAACCGTGTGTGCGTGTGCGTGTGCGTGTGCGTGTGTGTGTGTGTATGTAATGTGCAACGAAGCTGAAACAAATCAACATCAGGATGTGTCCTGGGGATTGTAAACTTCTGCCTTTTAATCAAGTATGTGCTGAACAATCATTAGGAGGGCATCATCTTTCTATTGCATTGATACATTTTCAAGATTGCCTTTGTACACTTGAGATTGTAAATGTTGCAATATATTTTTGTAAATGTTTGATTTTTGTTATTAAGGTTCTTGTTTTTCAATAAAAGTGTTTTTATATATGCAGGGATCCAGTTTGCTAAGAAATTTTACATGTTAAAGGTGGACTTACCTGCAGCATATGTGAAAACAAGTAGTACTAAGCCTTTTGTGGCTCAAGGCACAAAGCTGACAATGTGCCGCAAACAGCTAAGTAGGTGCACTATGGGGAAACTGGTCAGCTGTTAGCAAATGACATAAATTCCTTAACAAGTTAGGAAAATAGTTAAAATTCTTGAATCCGAACTAAAAGGATATTTATTTAATGATTTATTTACAAAACTTACAGGACGACAGAACAAAAGTTACACTGCCGTAAAACTTCAGTTAATACCCTGCCTACATTTGGGACAGGCCTTTAATTCCTTTCTCACAAGACAAAAAAAAATGGGACATAGGCTACTATCAATTATTTCAACCAGTATGAATATTGTATTCAAATGGCTTTTTTGTCTCACTTGTTTACCATACCAATGAGTCTGAATTGTTTCCGTAAAATGAACTGAATGATTCAATTGTGGAGACTCTTACATTGTGTTGTATGTCCATACTGAGAAAGATTTAAACATTTAGATTTGTATGTGCGACCTAAGCAGCTTAGAACTAGCTGAAGAGGGTGACCCAGTGGGCTTCAAGAGGTTTTATATATCCAAAGAACTTCTATAAAAACCAGATCGAGTCATCTTATTTTGCTTTTATTTGTCAGAATGTGTAGCCAAACCAGGCCAGAAAAAGGAACAGGCATCTAACTGGGACTGGGGCTTTTAATTGAAGCTTTACGGTATTTTCCATTTGCACAAATCTGTGTCTGTTTGTGAAAGAGAGAGATTAACAACTGGACTCCGTATCATTACACATCCCACTTTTTTGCTGAGTATTAGAGTCTGAATTGGAAAGTCCTTTTTGTAGACTGTTGAACTGCTATTGCAAGTTTGCACAAATAAGATTGAACACATTGCAAAGTATATCTATACGTCCTTTGTTCATTCTTTACTTTGTTCCAGGGGACAAAAATGAGATGCTGGGCCACAGTTAAATCCCCAATTTCTGCCATTTTGTATGCAATGTAAATTTTTCATTTAGTGAAACGCCTTTTGCTATGTGGTATTTTGATTAAACACATTCATATAGGAATTTACACCAGGCTTTAATACTGAAGCTTCTAAAACTAAATGTTGACACAATGCGCTTTTTTTTAAAACAATAATAATAAGAAGGAACCCACCTTAAGGCTCATATAATTTTAGTTAAGTTTGTGTATTTTTTGTATTGCAAATTTTCAGTTAAATTTGCACATACCTGCTGTCACTCAGTAAGCCTGGATCTCTCAGGGCCCCTGAGATTCTGGGGCAACTGGTAGTTAATCAGGCCCTCCCTATAACTGTGCATGTTGAAAATAAACCCATCGACCCAGAGATAAGTTTCAGGCATGAGCTGTTCAAATTTTTGAATGTGTAGAAAGGTTACACATTAACAAAGAGGCACACACATTTTAAGTAAAAAAAAATGTGGCCTTGCTTTTACCACTGAAAGCAGTCATGGCCCGAATTTGTACTTGTGGGTGGCAAATTTGTGCTGAGTTTCAAATTCCCACAGTTTTGTCACGTGTTCATGAATGCAGACTTTAAGTAACCTCATTTGAATTTATGCACACATTTTATTTGAACATCATCAATTTGTTGCATGACTACAAATATTTTCTGAAATTATTTCTGAAGATCATTTCATGAAATCTTGACCCATATCAACATTGGTCCTACTGTCAAAGTAGAATACTTTTAGTCAAGGGCGTCATTTTGTGTTGAAAAGTGGTGGGGACATTTAAGGGCTCAGATTAGGGGTTGGACGAAACACTTAGGCCATGAGACATAATGATGCACAACTTTGTGTCACAAGAACATGACATGAATATATTAAAAATCCATTTAGACTAAATACTCATTGATGAAATATACGATTGTGGGGTTTGGGGGTCCTCCCCCAGAGGATTTTGAGCATTAAACACTTAATTTCCTGCATTCTGGAGACATTTTCTGTACCATTTATGGTGGTCTTTATTTATATAGAGGAAAACACAAAATTCAAGTGGCATGTGACAATTCAAAATATAAAAATATACTGGTGTAGATCTGTTTCTTCTAATTGTTATTCCCGTTGTGCACATAAACCTTTCTTAATGACACCTATTCTTTTAGTAAATATCACAGCACGTGTTTTGGTTGATGTTTGAAATTAGTATACATCAAAGAGAAATTATTCTCTTCGACTTTTACTTTGAAGTTCGTGGATGAAACCTTTACCGGAAGTGTGTTGTAGGTCGGTTGAGGCTGCTGGGGAGGAAAGGAAAGCCCTGGCTGTGATGCCGCTGGATGATGGCTGCTTTCGGGATCCTAAGTTACGAACACCGGCCATTAAAGCGGCCCAGGCTCGGCCCTCCAGACGTTTATCCTCAAGATCCGAAGCAGAAAGAGGTCAGATATTACTATGTGCAATCTGAAAGTTCAGGAAGAATGGTTTGGGGGAAGGAAAATTTCTAGACAAGAGGCTTTGCAAGCTAACACTAGTTAGCCTGTTTAGCAAAGACCTCAAGACGATTTGGGCCTAGCAATAACAATGAACTGCACCTAGTTGTCAGTTTGTTAGCTATCTCGCCAGCTTTGCTTGGAAAACAACCGGCTCGTTAAATACCAAGTTAAGCTAGCTTATCTGCTGGCGGATGCTGTTCCATTTGATATAAACTGCAGGCAGGGTTTTGCTTTGTGATGAACAACAATATGCGTTGCTGTTTTGGATTTTGCGTGACTAGTAATTGTTTGTTAGCCTGATATTTTGGTGTAGCGAGTTAACGTTAGCTAAAACAGCACAGCTAACCTTCATGACATGCAAGCTGTAATTTAAAGCTAAATGATCGGTGCTCAGTTTTAAGATTGGAGTTTGGCCTAACGTTAGCTGGTTTGTGCTGTTGGCTCCTGATCTATTATTAACCGAAGATAATCTGTTGATGGAAGGAAGCCTGACTGCTCTACCTCTGGGGTATTCTGCCAACGTTGCTGCAAATGCCCCTTATAATGACTTAGCAGCATTTCATTATAGTCAAGTCTATTTTCCTGGTGTCAGCAAACGCAATTAAGCACATATCCTGATTTTCTACATACTACAACTAGCTGGCCTGAAATGATTAGATATTGTGGATCGACTGTAGTAACTTTGCATGGATGTTTTTAGTTTTGCACTGAAATGTGTGTTTGTTTCAGGATGAGCTAACTGCACTAAATGTGAAGCAAGGATTCAATAACCAACCAGCTGTATCTGGTGATGAACACGGCAGTGCTAAAAATGTCAACTTCAACCCATCGAAGGTAAAGATTCTCTAATTCAAGTTCAACCCTGCATGCTACTTGTTGTATTTCTGGCGCGAATGGTTTTAATTGATTTTAGCCATCATGCATGTTTCCCTCAATGCTTTACAGATCAGTTCAAACTTCAGCAGCATCATTGCAGAGAAGCTGCGTTACAACACGTTTCTAGACACAGGGAAGCGTAAGCCACAGGTCAACCAGAAGGATAATTTCTGGCTTGTCACAGCAAGGTCACAGAGCTCCATCAATAACTGGTTCACGGATTTAGCTGGAACTAAACCTCTAACACAGCTGGCTAAAAAGGTAAGACCCTGGTGTGAGTCTCTAAAAGCCTTTTACTATACTATGCTTCGCTTCTTCATGTTGGTTTAACAAGTAATATAATTACTGCAGAAACAGAAAAAAAGTGCACGTGGAGAAAACAAGGCCTCACCCTCTGCCCTGTTGGCTGATTATTCAGTTTAATTTATTGCACATCAGTCTCCTTTGCATGTTTTTTATTTTGTTTGAATGTCTTTTGTCAAAAAAATTCAAAATACTTTGCTGTGTTAAGATACTAAAGTAAAAAGAAACACCTACATGATTAATTCGATTGATTGGACTAGCCATTTTTTGAGGCTCAACCATTTTCCCACCCACATTGACCGATACTGATATGGTGCACATTTTGTCTCTCTAATGGTTTGTCTTTCTAATGCTAATGGAAATAGGCTTTCGAGTTTTGTCAGTCATGAGGTGAATTAAGTGGATGTCAAAATATTATTTACTCTATAATAGCACACTTACATGTTGAGCATTAGCATGTTGAATTCACAGCTAAATGTTTGTGTGTTAACTGTTGCTACTCTAACTATAAAATGCTAGCATGCTGTCCCGCTAACGTTATTAGGCTCAGCGGTGTCTTGAGTTGAATACTCAAGCCTGAATAAATGACAGCTGATCCTAAATACACTGGAGCCTGACAAAGTACATATTAGAATGAGGAAAGTTAGCCAAATCTGACAATGTAGCACTGAGCTTAACTAAGCAAGTCATCTAAGCAAGATGTCCTTTCCTTAATAGCTCGTAATAACCAGACTTCACCTATTTGTCCAGTTTGAAATAATAATGTAAGAACAACAAAGTCTTTCCATTTTTAATCCAAAAGATAGTTTTCTGGCTTGTAATGAGCCTCAAACCCTCACAGGGCTGCTAGTGTTACTACCTACTTTTCTTTAAAGCTGACGTTGTCCGGTACACACAGTATGCAGACATATCAGTGCATGTTTATGGTAACTGTGCTAACATCAATTAGTTTTGCGACGTCATCCCACAAATTTTGCTTCACTTATCATGGTCTGGCAAGATTCGATGGACTTTTGCTGCCTGGACAGAATAAGCTAACAGATAAGGTGTGGAGGATCCAGATGTGGATCACTGCTTGGAGAAATTGATGTGCCAGTTCTGTGAAAGCAAAGAAGAGAGCGAATAGCAGTAGTTAGAAGGTGTCGTGGTGATAAAACAGTCCCCAAACTGTGTCAAACTCTTCTGAATGATTCAGTTCAACATCACAAAACAAGAACAATTCAGAGAAAGTAAGTAATGCAGTGTTTTGAATTTCCTTGTTAATACAATTGAAGCTTCTGTGTAAATCAAGTCTATTGTTTGTCTTGTTTGGGTGTATTGACCCAGAAGACAATGAACTGTCATTGTTTGCCAGTGGAAACAGGTTTCACTGCTATGTAGTTATTTTTTAAACTGGAAAATATATTCTTTATAGATTATCTTGTTGAGCTTTCTTTTTTACTCTCTTACAACAAATTGTTTTGTGTTTAAGTGCTCTTATAAGTGGCAGTAAATAAGTGTTGAATTTTGAATACATCAGGCTCAATTAAAGGCCAGCTTTCTATTCACAAGTGTATGAAAGGGCTTTATATTTTTATTGCTGCCTGCATCGATACATTAATTTAATTGTTTTTCTAACTATAATGAACACATTTCCTAACTGTTTATTAACGCGTTTGACAGATCACTTTTCCAGAAGATGACCTGTTCCAGGTTTCTCCTCAGCTACTTCTTCAGACCAGAGAAGAAGTTACATCAGGAAAACATAGCAAATGTGTTTCATAGAAATTGTGGACTTCATGCATGCATTTTCAAAGCAAAATGTTAGAAAGGAAATGTCTTGTAGCTAAAAGTTTATTTTATTGCAACAGACAAGGATTTCTGAACTCTGTCTTTACATAATTTAGAAGTAACATGTACATTTTAGGTTGAACTTTTCTATAGAGCTGTCAGCTGTTTCGAAAAAAGTAAAACACATTTAAGAAACTGCTTTGGCCTTTTTTTATGGCAGATGTCTTCTTATTTTTGTGGTTTTTTAAGAAATATTCGGCGTGTGTATTGTTTCACTCAACATGACTGACGCTCATGAAATGTCTTTGTCACAGGTTCCCATCTTTAGCAAAAAGGAGGAGGTTTTTGGATACTTGGCCAAGTACTTAGTCCCTGTCATGCGTTCAGCATGGATGATTAAGATGACTTGTGCTTACCACGCAGCCATCACAGAAACTAAAGTCAAGAAGAGGCATGTGATTGATCCTTGTATAGGTAAGCAAATAGCTTCATTAATTGTGGATTATGCAGTGTGTTTTTGATTTGTTTATTGATGTTTATGCTGTTATTGATTTTGAGTCAAGTTTCATGTTCTCTGTAGGCCAAAGGTAATTAAAAACAAAAAATGACATGCTTTCTTCTATGGGATAATGAGAAAATTCTTTGAGTAGAATATATTCTGCCGTGTATTTACTTTATTTTGCTTTAAGATGCATTTTTGTGTTTGTGTAGAATGGACTCAAATTATTACTAAGTACCTATGGGAGCAGCTTCAGAAGGTGGCCGAATTTTACAGACAGTTTCCAGGTCAAGGCTGTAGCTCGCCCCTACCAGCCACTCCTGCTGATGTGGAGATCGCCATGAAGCAGTGGGAATACAATGAGAAACTAGCCATGTTCATGTTTCAGGTCAGTTCACACTCTCAAGTCTGCTGCCTGGCAGCTTTGGGAGTAACATGTTACTATATTATGTTACTGTAATCCCATCAGTTGTGTTACAGGCATTGCTTGTGTTACACATGCAATTTCAAAAGAACTATTTTACAAAAGGGAACTGCTTTCGCTGGAGTACAAAACTGCTGAGCAGACCATAAGCTTTACTGAGCAGGCTGATCGTAGCTTTTTTTTTAAAACATGGCAAGATCAGTTTTAACAGATCTCCTGCAGGTATCACAGGGAAAACTGGGGAGTATGGCATGAAAAAAATGCTGTCCATTGTAAAATATTTCTTTCATACAAAGTGTTCTCTATGAGCAATAAAAAAAACAATGTCATTACGTTTGGGAAGAGTATGAATGATTTCTAGGTCTCCACATGAAACACTTTTTTTATCTTGTTTATCTACTTAATATTCTGATGCACTTGTGTTTTGGTCTCTATGTTCAGGATGGTATGCTGGACAGACATGAGTTCCTGACATGGGTGCTGGAATGTTTTGAGAAGGTGCGACCCGGTGAAGACGAGCTTCTCAGACTTCTCCTGCCCCTTTTACTACAGGTATACCCTTCTCTTCGTTTACTATGATCGCGACATCCAACACACGTCAGCCTCACACCATCACTCGTGCACTGATGGATTGCTTTTGGGAAACATGCAGTGCTGCTTAACACTCATACAGCTGTACAGAGTCAAATGCACTAGCTGCTTGGCATTATGACTCTACAGCTGTCAGCAGTTTATCATGAACTGGTCATGTGTCTTCGTCCAAGGCACTTTGGTGTTGTTGACCTTTGCTGACAGAGGCCCACCGGGGGCCTCATTTTGTTTCTATTTCCAAAGCTGACTGATGTTAATGGACGTTGATTGTTGAGGGTAATGCTGTGAATCTCTCCTCCATCCTTCAGTACTCGGGGGAATTTGTACAGTCAGCTTACTTGTCACGGAGGCTGGCTTACTTCTGCACACGCCGCCTCAATCTGTTGCTAAGCGACGGGAGCCTGGGCCCCGGCACAGGAGGGCATCCAGCCCATGGCATCTTGGCACAGCAAGGTAATGCCCTGCCCCCAACCCCAACCTCGCAGCCGGCAGGAGGGAACCAGCCCCAGACACCATTCACAGACTTCTACATCTGCCCTCAGCACAGGCCTCTGGTGTTCGGGCTCAGCTGCATGTTACAGGTATGATATGTTCTTTTTGATATATAATCAATACATGGAATATAGGAGAGATTATTATCTAGAGAATACTTGAAATTCTTCACTAATTAGTCTCCTTTTCTTTTTTATTTGTGTCTTGTTAATGTCACATCAGAGCATAGCGTTGTGTTGTCCTAGTGCTCTGGTGTGGCATTACTCCCTAACAGACAGCAGAAACAAAACTGGTTCACCTCTGGACCTCCTGCCCATCGCCCCATCCAGCTTACCAATGCCAGGGGGCAATACTGCCTTTACACAACAGGTACCTCCATCAGCTTTGTTATAGTTGAGCATGAACGTTTATCTTGTCTTTGCCAACTGTATTTTTATTTGGTAAAGTAGCACAGGTACACATGAAATGGGGTGTAACAGATCCCATCACGTTCCAGTTTTTGAAGAATGAAAGAAAAACAAACAAATGCATTATACTGTATAATCAAACACATACACATGTATACATAACATTTATGTACACACATTTACTCAAACTGTGTGTCAATCTGTGTACATTTATACCTATTTACACACATCAATGTACATAAAAGGCATTAAAAGTAAATGTGTGCATGTATTCTTACATGTATAATAATGTCCCCAAAACTTATTTTTACTTTAACTTAAGCAAGAAATAACAGAACACCTAATAACACTTAGGTAGCTAAGAAATTAAGAGGAATTTACGTAGTACAGTTGGTTTACTTAAAATCTGATCTGAATGGTGTTAAATATTTTAACCAGGATTCCCAGCAGCTTTCACACCTGTCCTGTTTGTGTCTTTAAAGCAAGCGTTAATCTCCACCCCCAAAAATATAATGAATCGCATTTTGGAAACTGTAGTTTGACAAACACAATCTTAACTCAAAAGCTAGTAGTAAGGATTTATTTGCCGTGTTTATCTTTCTAATGCATTTCAATATGAGCTGTAAATGTGTGTTCACAGCACCAAGGTGTTTGTTTTTATCTGTGATGTTGAGATAATGTTGTGTCTCACTTTTTTCCCCTTTCACCACAGGTCCGTACAAAGTTGAGAGAGATTGAAGAACAAGTTAAGGAGCGAGGCCAGGCAGTGGAGTTCAGGTGGTCGTTTGACAAGTGTCAGGAAACCACAGCAGGTCAGGAAACGGTTCCTATATCTCTGCAGACACCTCTGCACAGCCTGTGAGAACGGGTTTGTGTGAGCACAACAAAGTCAGTGAGTTAGTGATGATATCTGTAATCTGTTGCCAGGGTTCACTATTGGGAGGGTTCTCCACACCCTGGAGGTTTTAGACAACCACAGCTTTGAGAAGTCTGACTTCAACAACTCACTGGATTCGCTGTACAACCGAATATTTGGGTCAGGCCAGAGTAAAGATGGCCATGAGGTAATAATTAATTCCCCTTATCTTTTTTTATGCAAAAAGCATGAAAAAAATGTAAGTCTGTATTATACAATATGTATTTCTGTGCTGGCATCACTCCTGTGCTGATACCATGAGATTACTGATCATCAGATTAGAAAATGTGACTTTTGTGCCTCTATTTTTTACTGTATTGTCTCAAAACGCATGTTTCTGTCCAGATGTCCCCAGACGATGATGCGGTGGTGACCTTGCTTTGCGAATGGGCAGTGTGCTGTAAGCGTTCTGGCAGACACAGGGCCATGGTTGTAGCCAAGCTGCTAGAAAAGAGACAGGCCGAAATAGAAGCAGAGGTAAGAGATGCACTGCCCTCTGTGAGTTACGACATGTCCCTGTCACAGCTCCAAACTAACTGGTTTAGTAGTGATCAACTTAATTACATCGCCGCTGCTCTGGTGTCCAGTCAGTAACTGTACTGTCATGTCTGACTATATGAACAGCGTTATAGTACAAAGGTTTTTTTTATCTTGTACTTGTCTCGGTCTCAGCCGTCAACCTCACCCCTCTCTTATTAGTGTTCCCTGTTGTAAGAAGTGCCAGATTGTACCGTGTAAAATGCTTGTTGCTGTTAACAAAATGTGTGAACGATATCTGGTGAACTGGTGGCACTACAGACATCACTATTTGATGAACAAGAATATGTGGGTGCTAACGACCTGAGGTGAGAAACGCTAGTTTTAGCTCCAATATGAGCTGAATCAATCTTACAATCTAAATAAAATCATACTAAATATATTTTAAATGGCATGGTAATATATTTTATTACGTCCAAATTCATCAAGCACAACCCCGCTAAAAACTGTTTTGACTGACCACCCTAAAAGAAATTTGTAGTTTATTTGTTTCAATGGACCAAACTGATTTTCTGCACATTTGTCTTCCAACGTGATTGCCTAAATACTGTATCGAAGCCTTCATGCCTCCGCCAGGAATATAATCAGGAAAGTCATGAAATACTAAATGCATTTAATTTAGTTTAGAAATAATTTTAATACTTTTAATACGATATTGAGTTTAATAATAAATATTATCAAATGACCATATGCAGTAAGTGTTGACATAACCTTGGTGTCCTCAGGGATGGCTGATTACATACACCTCGTGGAAAGATTACATGGTTACAAGGAGCTATGAATCCTTTGGTATTAGCGTCTGCAGTGCTTAAGTTTGTGTTTTACAAATCAACATACCACTATGTGCATGAATTTAATCAAAGTTTTTCAGTCTGTAGAACTATCTTTTGTTTTATTATCCTGAAAGTTCATTTGTTTATTTTCTTGCTTCCTCATGGCATTTTGTCCGATATGAATTCCTGCTGGGATGTTTCTACAGTCCCGTTATGCCTGCCACATGAAATTGTTATCTATTGCAACTGCATTATTCATATTTTGTGGCTTCTGTTGACGAACTCTAATGCCAAATGGAAGTGTAAAATAAGGAAAGCTTGTAAATAGGTTTTCTACATTTAGCACTCAAAGACTGTTTGCTGCGTGTCGTCCGTCTGGTGTGTATTTGTTTGCAGAGGTGTGGTGAATCGGAGGTGGTGGATGAGAAGGGCTCTGTGTCGTCCGGCTCCCTCTCAGCTGCCACACTACCAATCTTTCAGGATGTGCTGCTACAGTTCCTCGACACTCAGGCCCCCACGCTGAGTGAGTCTCTCTGTTTATCTCTCTTATCCAGTGGCTGGGAATCTCAAAGGCATCAATCTTGATCTGTCTTTGCCTCTCATTTTATTACCCACTGCATATTTATTATAAATGATTTGGCAAGGGAAACCTGATATTAAATTATTCACATCCTCTTTTCCCTTCTATAGCGGAGCCTGGGAATGAAAACGAACGAGTGGAGTTCTCCAATCTGGTCCTGCTCTTCTGCGAGCTCATCCGTCACGACGTCTTTTCCCACAACATCTACATGTGCACACTCATTTCCCGTGGTGACCTGGCTTCTGACTCCCACCTGCCGCGCCCGCGCTCCCCCAGCGATGAGCCCTCTGATGAGTCGGAGCGCAAGGAGCAGGAGGCAGGCGGCAGTGGCAAGAACGAGGCACGTTGGAGGCATCTGTTGTTGGTGTTGTGGAGTGTGATGAGTCATTTGTGCAACAATACAAAGAACCAGCGTGGTGTAAAAGGGTAACATGAGGTTATTGTTTGTTCAACAGGATACCGGCCTGTCAGAGTCGATGGAAATCGATCACAACTCCAGTGCAAATTTTGACGAGGTACACACCACATTTAACATTTTACATTTCCTTCCAAAATTCATGCATGAATTTTGTTTGGAATCAAGATGTTTTTTATTTATTTATTTATTTATTTTTAAATATAATCACCTCTATAGCGTGCACTCCTGCTATTTTTAAAAATGTGTCCTTTTGCCTTGCAGATGTTTTCTCCTCCGATGCACTGTGAGACTAAGGGGAGCCCCTCTCCTGAGAAGCCAGCTCCAGAGCAGGACAGCAAGACCAGCTGTAAGGACAAGGGAATGGACCCTGCCTTCCCACAACTGTATGAGCAACCTCGCCACATTCAGTATGCCACTCACTTCCCTATTCCTCAGGTAAGATAACTCACAGGTTTGATTAAAAAAAACAAAAAAAAAGCCAGAAAATCACACTTCTGGGTTGTTATGAATCAATAGATGTTTCCGTACAGCTTTTCTACACAGGAGGCATTTCAGCCATGTTTTTCAGTCGTCCTCAAAGATGTTGTCCGCTTTACACACTAAACTAAAGTGACTGTGTATTTAGCTCCTGAGTGCTGCAAAAATGCGACTGACCTACACTCAGTACTGTGCCTGAATGCATCCTCTCTAGACCGTCAGAGGACTTAAGCTGCTGCTACTCTGCTGTCCTGCTGATTTAGCTGCGCAGGCTATGCAGGAGTTTGTTTTAGAATCTACAAGATTTTGTATCAGTTTTGACTAAAAGTTCAGTACGTTAAACATATAACAGTATGACTGCGTGTAGTGGACAATAATCTTAATTTCCAGAGTAATAATGCCAACTAAATAATTTTGAGCCATCCTTGAAAGTTAAAATTTAACAGCTTAAACAATTAGTCAATTCATTGATAAGTTCAACTGTTAAAGAAATAATTCATTTTTCTTACTTTGTTCCAGCCTCTCAAATATGAGGTTTACTTTTCTTTCTTATGTGATAGTAATTTGGAACTCAACCTATGTTGAACATATCCCAATATTTTTACTTTCCAGAACTCTCAAACAAATGAGAGAAATGGTCTGTTCTTGTGGTTTAATCTAGCTTGTCACTTCTGTCTAAATAGGTTTTTTGGTTGTCCGTCCTGCTGTGCTGCTCATGTTATTCAGTGCATTCAGTTTACGAGGATCTTTTTTTTTTTTCTCTTTTTCGTCACCTTTAGGAGGAGAGCGCCAGCCATGAGTGCAACCAGCGATTAGTGGTCCTCTATGGTGTGGGCAAACTGAGAGATGAGGCTCGACACACCATCAAGAAAATTACCAAAGACATCTTGAAGGTGCTCAACCGCAAAAGCACAGCAGAGACAGGTAACTGTGTTATATTATCAGGTTTTGACTGATAGCTTAATGTCCTGTATTTCCCATTTACTTGTTTTACATCCCTGTAGCTGCAGGCATGCAGTTTGTTTGGCAGGAAACTGCCGTTTAAGATGACATTTCAGTTTAGTTTCACCTACTTTTCATTTTTACGGATGAAAACGAGTCAGTGAAATCGCTTTCAAGTTTTAATGTGTACCCAGTTTTTATTACTCTTGCATCTTACAGCAGAAAACCTCTGTCTATCACATGAAAGAGATAATGTTTTGCCTGACAGCAGTGTAGAACGCAGGAAATTTGTCATGCTTGGATGTTTGTTCACGTGCAAGCTGATTGCTCTCTTTCTCACCATGGCCATTCCAGATATTCTAATAATGCTCCGTCTTTGAATACATTTTATTTGTAGTCCCTTTCTTCTGCTCTTTCTTTCTTTATCAAGTTGCATCACGCAGTCGTCTTTTCACCCAATTTCTATGTTAATAGCTCTCATCTGTTCACAGCCACTTTATCTCAGATACATGTGACCCTATTAAGGTGATTTTAAGGTTTTCAAAGTTATAATTGCATAGATTGGAGTGTTTTGTGTCACATTATCACATTCTTGTGAGCTGATGATGACCTTTGGCTCAAATTGTGTTTCTCTTAAATGAAAAGTACCATTTTCCTTTTCTTGAAAGTGTCTTTATAGCGGTGTCTTCTGCAGTGAAGCATCAAATCGAAGGAGGCTGGAAATAAGATAACAGACCATTGGCTTAACTCGATTTCACGGCTGGTTCGTTCGGCAGACTGGGAAGTGTACCGCTGACCAGTTACGAGATGCTGCTCCCTCACTTATTTTTTTATTCTCCTCTCTTTCCCACATACGCAGGAGGGGAGGAAGGACAAAAGAGGAAAAGGAGTAAGCCTGAGGCCTTTCCCACTGCAGAAGATATCTTCTCTAAATTCCAGCACCTCTCCCACTTTGACCAGCACCAAGTCACCTCCCAGGTTAGACCTGGAAACCTCATTAATTCATGTCCTCATGTGTCTCATTTTTCAATGTACGTAACAATCCATTAATTATTTGGGGATTAGCCACAGGGTTTATTTATGCAAATACTTTAGCAGCCTACAGCAAAAGACCCGCTCAAGGTGACTCATTTACATGTAAATGTAATTTGAATGTATTTGGATTCCTCTTGTGAGATGTTTGAATACAGTTTGAATGGATAATGCACTCAGTTGACTGTCAATTAAAACACTGCAGCACAGAATGTATTTAGATTTCTCATTAGTAGAGGTTGATAGATTATAAAATATGAAATACTTTGTGTTTGAAAATGATGCAATGAAAATTGCATTTGTATTTCTAAGTGCTTTTAATTCAAGTGTAGCTAACATAAATCACAGGGTCAAGTGTCTATGGAGCCAATACACATTTTTAAAAGATTATGGACCTAATAGTTTTTAATAACTTTTTCATAGCATTATGGTTGTGTTAGCAGTCATATATTTGTATTAAAGCAAAAGTTTATCATTTTGAGGCCCCATCCACACCACTGCGTTTTCATTTTAAAACGGAGACCTTTTGCTATGTTTGCACCTCCCATCCAGACTTAAACAGTTGAAGACCTAAAACGGAGAAGTTTAAAAACGCTGTCGACCCCATTTTTCGATTTGAAACTCTGGAGAGCGTTTTAGTGAATCCGGGCAAAAATGAAGGACTTTAGAAACGATACCACATACGCTCACGTTTGGCTCTCTGGGTCTTATAAGTCATGCAAAGAGAAACACAATGGTATTTTTAGAAAAATATGTTGTACTATGCAAATAACACTTAGGCTATAGCCTACACTTGTAGGCCGCTACTGTGTATGTCGTCTGCTGCTTTTAACTCCAGTTAAAAGCCGGTGCAGTTCTTCATCTGCATTACTTTATTCTTTTGCCAAATCTTCTGTAACTATGGAAGAGAGAGACTAGCTGCTTCATGTTCAAAACTCGTAGTGTGGGGATGGGGCCTGAGAAACAACCTTGTTCGTGTTCTTGCACAGAATTGAGACTTGGATGAGAATTTTGACACCCCTCATGTATCTGTCTGTCAAATCACAGCCTGGTGATGGTTAGATTAGCTTAGCATAGATACTGGACACAGCTAGCCTGGCTCTGTCCAAAGGTAACAAAATCCGCCTACCAGCAATTGTAAAGGTGACTAATTAACACGTTATCAGTTAATGGAAAACGTGTTGTTTAATCAGTTATCTGGGTATATAAAGTAATAGCGAGAGGTGAGATAGTGAGATTTGTTCCTTTTTTATATATGCAAGACACAATTTGAATGGTGTTGTTTTGCCTTCAATTGTCCAGTTTCCCTTCCTCAAACACCAAGATTCCAGTAACAAAATATTTTAGCATTTCTTGAATGTTTCTGCTTGCATTAAATGTAGACAGCTCAGTGCCACAATCGAGGCTGGAAATATTGTTATTTTTGCATGTTAATTATGTCTGATATTTTGTTTTGTGCAGGTGTCCCGAAATGTGCTGGAACAGATCACCAGCTTTGCCTTAGGGAGGTCTTATCACCTGCCTCTCGTCCAGCACATTCAGTTCATCTTTGACCTCATGGAGTACTCCCTCAACATTAGTGGCCTCATAGACTTTGCTATTCAGGTATGGGCAACTTCATCGCTAATGTCATTTCAATATCTTTTTATTCATCTTTTGTTTGTAAAAATCCATTTACTGTGTGTGTTTTTGTAGCTTCTGAATGAGTTGAGTCTGGTGGAAGCCGAGCTGCTGCTGAAGTCGTCCAGCCTGGTGGGCAGCTACACCACTAGCCTGTGTCTGTGTATTGTAGCTGTGCTGAGGAGGTACCACTCCTGCCTCATTCTCAATCCTGATCAGACAGCGCAAGTTTTTGATGGGTATGTCACTTATAAGTTTTGATGTTTGTCAATAGGATACCACAAAGTTTCAGTCTCATGCATTTCATAAAGACTTGCTTAGATTTTGAATGGTGGCTAAACCTGGAGCTGGTATAGATTGGTTTTGTAGTCATTCCTGCAAAATTAACAAGACTGAATTACAAACCTAAAGGGAAGTTCGCAGGGTAAAGAAATTAATTAAACTTCTATTTAAGGTAGTAAAAAGGATGTTTGGGTTGTAACAGCAAGTTGAAGAATTGTTGGTGGTTTGCCTCCTCTGAGCCTCATTCTACTGTTTTTAATGAGGATTTTTATTGTCACAGGATTGCTGACCGGGCTCTTAGCTTCTGTACACCATACTACTAGGAGTTGTTGTGACTTAACTTAGCTGATTCTGCCTTAAGTGTTAAGATAAAGATAGTTAATATAAAGCCTCTAATTAAAATAAACGTAATTAAAAAAAAGTAGAGTTTGTACGAAAAGACTGTTAAAAGATTAGTTTGACATTGTGTTTGCTTTCTTGTCGAGGCTACAGCCTGCAGCTAGCTAACTTAGCTTAGCAAATAGACTGGAAAGGGGAAACAGCTAGCCTGGCTCTATCCAAAGGTAACAAAAGCCTCTTAATTGCGCCTTGCGCCAACTTATTACCACAGTATATCTCATTTGTACAAAATATTTTGAATTTGTTTTCTTCAGGGTGTTGCTGGCCCCAGCCAAGAAATAGTCAAGCATGTGACCTTAAGAGATACATATGTTAGAGGTCCTGGTACACGGGTTTTGTTACCTTTCACAGAATAAGGGTAGCTGATTCCCCCTATTTCCAGTCTTTATGCTAAGTTAAGTTGGCCAGCTGCTGGCTGTAGCTCCATACTTAACGTACAGAATGGAAAGCATATCTATTTTCTCATCAAACTTTCAGCAAGAAAGCGAATAAGCGTTTCCCAAAATGTTTGACTTTCCCTTTAAAGTATGCAGCTGAAGGATTTGCTGTTCATGTGTGTATATGTGTTCTCAGGTTGCGCGTCGTGGTGAAACCAGGTGTGAACCCTGCAGACTGTTCCTCTGCTGAACGCTGTATCTTGGCCTACCTGTATGACCTCTATACTTCCTGCAGTCACCTCAAGAACAAGTTTGGCGAGATCTTCAGGTATTAATAAATCTTCACTATTTGAAAAATTTGATATTTTTTGTTACAAAAATGGATATTTAGCTCTGTTTCAAGGCCTTTTTTGACTTATCCATCAAGGATGGATGTCTTGTTTGCCCATGTTTTACTTTATGTACTTAATAGTTGCTGCTTTTTAGTGAATATTATCAACATAACCCCATATTTTCTCCTTTACGCTTGTGTTCTCTCAGTGAGTTCTGCTCTAAAGTGAAAAACTTCATCTACTGCAACATCGACCCATCAGACTCCAACATGCTTTGGGATCCTGTGTTCATGATGGAGGCCATTGCCAACCCCTCGGCCCACAACTTCAATCACTCCATGGTGGGCAAGATTCTCAACGACAGCCCAGCCAACCGCTACAGCTTCGTCTGTAATGTGCTCATGGATGTGTGTGTGGACCACAGAGACCCTGAGAGGTAGGTTGCTTTTGTTACAGTTGTGTTGTATGGCTCAGACTGCTACAGTTTTGTACTTTTTGTTGTACTGTTGGTTCATATCATGAAATGTGTTTTCAGGGTGAACGATATTGGGATCCTGTGTGCCGAGCTGACTGCGTACTGTCGCTCCCTGAGCGCTGAGTGGCTCGGCATCCTCAAGGCTCTCTGCTGCTCCTCTAACAATGGCAACTGTGGCTTCAATGATTTGCTGTGTAACGTAGATGTAAGTTGTAGTTTCTTACACCAGTACGCGCATGCCCAGTGTACGTGAACGGCCACTAGATGTGTCATTTTAATGTAGACGGAGATCAACTCTGATACACAGCTAAAACGCTGGTGTGGACGGAGAGTTGGATTTGGTTTTGCTGTGTAATCTCTTGTTAGATTTCTATTAATGAAAAAGAGAAACTAAGACTTAATTTTATTTTTATATATATATGATATGTACAGGTGCTGGTCATATAATTAGAATATCATCAAAAAGTTGATTTATTTCAGTAATTCCATTCAAAAAGTGAAACTTGGATATTATATTCATTCATTAAACACAGACTGATATATATAAAACTGACAACTAATGAAAATCCCAAATTCAGTATCTCTGAAAATTAGAATATTACTTAAGACCAATACAAAAAAAGGATTTTTGGAAATGTTGGCCAACTGAAAAGTATGAACATGAAAAGTATGAGCATGTACAGCACTCAATACTTAGTTGGGGCTCCTTTTGCCTGAATTACTGCAGCAATGCGGCGTGGCATGGAGTCGATCAGTCTGTGGCACTGCTCAGGTGTTATGAGAGCCCTGGTTGCTCTGATAGTGGCCTTCAGCTCTTCTGCATTGTTGGGTCTGGCGTATCGCATCTTCCTCTTCACAATACCCCGTAGATTTCCTATAGGGTTATGGTCAGGCGAGTTTGCTGGCCAATTAAGAACAGGGATACCATGGTCCTTAAACCTGGTACTGGTAGCTTTGGCACTGTGTGCAGGTGCCAAGTCCTGTTGGAAAATGAAATCTGCATCTCCATAAAGTTGGTCAGCAGCAGGAAGCATGAAGTGCTATAAAACTTCCTGGTAGATGGCTGCGTTGACCTTGGACCTCAGAAAACACAGTGGACCAACACCAGCAGATGACATGGCACCCCAAACCATCACTGACTGTGGAAACTTTACACTGGACTTCAAGCAACGTGGA
>NW_025738642.1:0-4385 GCF_021292245.1 Micropterus dolomieu
GTACCAAGCAATGTGGAGCGATTTGTTTATAGCAGCCTTGATGCAAGGCAGGAGCAGCCAGCTTACTTTAGCACGGATCTACCACTGAGTGCTTTGTAGAGTTCAATTTAGATTTATTGTGGTTTTAGCGATACTCAGGTACACAGCTTCTCCACCGTCTCATTCGGCATAACTAACATGAGCCACATAATATGACAACACCACAATGGAAGAGCCACTACAGTAAAGTTACTTACAACAGTGTCATTTATAATATTCAGTCCAGCTCATTAACCGTTTCGTTCTCATCCATTTAGCTGTGCTGACATTGCTGAGCCTCCGGTAAAAGATACACAAATAGTAATGTTAGTTACTGAAAAGCAGCAGGTGAGCTAACGCCAATGTATCACGTCGGCTTAATACAGTAAATATTTACGATTTCAAGCAAGCACGTGTACGAGCCCACATCTGGTTGCAATCTTAAAACCAAACCGCTAGTGTCAGCTGAAAACTACATATTGCCCCTTTAAATATCATCACAAAATACATCACATCATAAAATCTGTCTTGCTCAATCTTGTCAGTGCTACAGATCTGAATTAGAGGTAACATTTATGACAGTGATGAACTGTAGGGGGACCTACACTTCCACTGATACTCCCACCTACACAGTGTTAATGCAGAGACACCTGCAACTCTTCATGTCTCTGTAACTATGAGACTCTGGCAGTCTCTCTCTGTCAGAACATGGATATCATCAAACAAGATCTCCTCATATTGTCAGTGTTTTTGTTGTGGATTACAGGTAATTTGCAATAAAATCAACTAAAAAAAGTTTACGTTATTTTATTGTTTTATGTTTTTGCTCTTGTTGTAGACAATTATTCATTTGTTGGAAGTGATCTCAGATAACAACAGAATCCAAAATGCTGAGTAAAAGTTTCTAATTGATAACTTTTACTATTATATACACAGGTCTTACTGATGGGAGTGATGTCACCCAGACTGACATACTGTGGAAACACCAGGGTGAAAATGCAACAATAAACTGCAGCCACACAAAGGATGCTAACCATTTCCAGATGTACTGGTACAGACAGCGGCCAGGAGAAGCAATGAAACAAATAGTGTTCACAACAACAGCCAGCAAAGATCACGACTTTGGAGAATTCAGCAAAGAGAAATTCTCAGCCACCAAGCCTGACGCTCACAGTGGGACATTCACTGTGAAGAATCTGGTGCCAGAAGATAAAGGCTTGTACTTCTGTGCTGTTAGTGAGCACAGTGATACAAACACACTCAATATCTGAACAAAAACCCCAGTGCACTGTTAGCACACCTCTGTCCCACCATCTCACGTACTGTAGGGGGACCTCAAGTACCACAAATACTCAGTCACTTTGATTCACCAAGCAAATTTTGATACAGCAGCCAACAGGATCAGAAAACGTCACACGCTGCAGAGACACTCCCACCTGCAACTCTTCATCTCTCTGTAACTACACTAACAGATTTATGTGAGTCTCCAGATACCAGAACATGGACATTATCAAACATGGTCTCTTCAGCTTTTTATTATTTCTGCTCTGGATGAAAGGTGACTTACATTAAGGATTACTTGCTTTTCATTATTAAACTATAATTTTTGACATGGCAGCAGAGGGTGACAATGGTTTTAAAGTGTTTTAAAGTAAATGCATTTTCACTATTAACCTAACTGTTTTACACACAGGTCTAATTGATGGGAGTGATGTCACCCAGACTGACATACTGTGGAAACACCAGGGTGAAAATGCAACAATAAGCTGCAGCCACACCAAAGGTGGCGGCTATTTCCAGATGTACTGGTACAGACAGCTGCCAAAAGAAGCAATGAAACAAGTAGTGTTCACGATTGCAAACAACAAACCTGATTTTGAACCAGACTTCAGCAAAGAGAAATTCTCAGCCACCAAGCCTGACGCTCACAGTGGGACATTTACTGTGAAGAATCTGGTGCCAGAAGATAAAGGCTTGTACTTCTGTGCCGTTAGTGAGCACAGTGATACAGACACATGTGGAAGCTGAACAAAAACCCAGCGCGCTGTTGGCAAAACATTTTATCTGCTCTACTGTAGGGGGACCTCAAGTACAACCACAGAACATCACATACTACAGCGACACTCCCACCTCTAACTCTTCATATCTCCGTTGTAACGTCACACCTCCCATCACTCAGACTGACACTCACTGTCACTCTGGATCATTTTGCTCAGAACACAATAATGATCACAGCTGGTTTGATAAACTCTCTGCAGCTCTGCTCTGTATTATAGGTAATGTACGTTATGACGCTGAGCACTGAGAAGAGTTAGTGCAGCTTTAAATGCATACAAATATACATGTGAACAGAAGATACTGTTTCTTGGATGGACTACAGAGGGAGCTCTAGACTAACACTGATATGATATCTGACCATTAAATTGCACATATAGCCTTTTGTTAGTAATCAGTATCATTTGTGGTAATAGTGGCTGTGCAAAACAAGGTTTCAACAAATGTCACAATGTGAAATAATGGGCAATAAATGTGACACCATATGTACTCTGTAATCTAACCCAACATGTTTAACAGACATTTGTAATGTTCCTGTTTGAATTATTGTCCTGTTGGTTTCAAATTGTGTTCAATTATTATTTCATTGGGTTTTAATTCCATTAAAATGTCCAACCCATTCTTTGCAAAATTTTGCCATAGTTAGTTCTTGACAATAGAAGCAACAAAATAATTTTAACTCAAGGTCCACTTACTGGAACCTCATTACACTTACACAACCAAAGAGCATAAGATTTGGTTTAAAATTACAAATCCAAGTATGCTAGTTTAACTGAGGTCATTTAATCCACAAGCTCTAGGCAGCAAGTCTATGTTACACATGTTTTCTCAAACTGACAGAGGTCAGTGATAAAGCTATATGCAGGGGTAAAACAGGGCAATATTGTGAATTACAACCAACTAAAAAAACACAAAAATGGTTAGTCACTGTTGGGAAGTGAGTACCTACAGAAATGTACAACAAATGCAGTATTTATGTTTTGTTAATGAGGTCAGAAAGGACTAACTGGACCTTTCATAAAACAATTACTGCATTATGAGGAACAGACTGTCGTTCACGTTAAGGGTTGATGTTCATTTTTTTGCCTTGTCAGGATAAAAGTAACATCCCCACTAAAACAAATGCACTGCTTTCTCCATTACAGCTAAACTGCAAAATTCAGACTCAGAGCTGTACTCTTCAACACACATACTGTATGTTCTGCTGTTTTGTTGAGCCTGGGTTCACTACAGGTCTTTCTTTCTTATTTTGTTTCCTCTCATTTGGAGGCAGTACAGTATGTCTGTGGTGTGTAGTGGCAGTTTTCAATTAAAGCCTGCACCAAACTGCAATTACGACATGTTGTTTGTATATATCTGCAGTATTTCTCACACCTGCAGGGGGGAAAAAACCTCATACAATGAAAATAAAGGATTTCCACGTCCATAGATTGTAAAATCAACACAGTGCTATACCCTGCTGACAAAGTGAAAGCTGTGATGTAGATTACGGACACCTCCCCTGTTTGTTATAATGCAACAGTGATGTGCTTTCGTCTACAGGTGCTGAGCTGAAAGCACCAGAAAGAAAAGCAGATAGAACAAACTCACATTTAAAATTCTTTACCATGATGTTTAAGGTCTTTATATTGTGTTTCCTTCATCTGCCAGGGAATAAGGGTGAGTATTTCAGACAGAGTAAGATCCTACACAGCTAATCATTTCAGTATTTAAAATAACATCTGTTCTTTTTCTACAGGTGCCTCAAATACCTACACTGTCAGCCAAAAACCTCCTTTCATCATTAAGAGAAATAATGAATCTGTTGCCAGTGAGATCAAATGTTCACACAGCCTAACACATTTTCAGGTCATTCTCTGGTACAAAAAAGAAGAAAACAAAGCGCTAAAGTTCCTGGGATATCTGAATCTGGGCTTCCCAAACCTCGAGGACGACGTGAAAGGAAAAATCAGCTTTGATGGAGACAGCCGTAAAGAGTCAAGCCTCACTGTTTCAAATGTTTCATTAAATGACAGGGGTGTGTATTTCTGTGCTGCCAGTCAGCACAGTGCTGCAGATTCCCCTCAAGTCAATACAAAAACTGTCTGCAGACAGACAAGATGTTCAGGCTCTTGAACACCTGCAGCCAGCCTCCATCTAAACTGAGCCTTTGAAGTTATTATCAACTATTGTACAAAATATGGTCGTCACATTTCTTGGATGTGCAGAACATATTGTTTCTGATATTGTCTCATCAACTACAGGATTGATGGAGTCTTGAACTACAGACCACTGATAAAATGCAGACATCCAAACTATCCTGCTTCCTACAG
>NW_025738643.1:0-15683 GCF_021292245.1 Micropterus dolomieu
GTCAGCAAACGGAGGTTCCAGTATGAGGAGGAAGTCAAGGTATTTATCGTGGATACTACCTTTCTTATACAAACCTTTATCCACTATATTTTATGCATCATGTGTTGTTTTGAATATTTATAAACTATTTTGAGAGGCAAAGATATATATATATATATATATATATATATATATATATAGCTTCAAGTTTCATGCTCAGGCCCAAAACAAATCATAAGCCATAAAGGTGAGATTACAATCTTAAAATCTTCGCAATCGGCCTATTCTCACCTACTTCTATTCAAAAACTCCCAAATTTGCTTCCCACTCATTTCTGTGTGAAACAGGGTGATGTATATTCACCTCCAGTTGTGATTAAACTCTCGCCAAATCCCATCACTCAACACAATATCCAGCCAGTTTGAGAGAGGGGGTGCGACTGACCGTATCCAGGAAATACTGTTTGTTATATTGTTGTTGTTTGTCGTTTGGAGCTGTTTGGCTACAGTGAGTGTAAGGTGGACTGCTGTTGTTAATCTCACCAGGCAGGTTTTGGTCTGATCGCACCATTACACTGGTGCTCGCCATTCATGAAGAATATCTGATGTTTCGAACATGTAAGATCAAGAAAACCTGAGCTGCTTTTTCAAATGCATTCGGGCCAAAATACGAGAGAGACATTTCCATAAAAGTCATTCTTGTCCTGTTTTTAAATGAGTCTGCGAATCAAAATGTTGAGACTGTCCAGAATTGAGAAGGAAAGCATGGTTGCTGGCTGTGTAGTTAGTCTAGCAGCTGTCATTTACAGGCCGGTACTTCTCTGTTGAAGCCCAGTCTGTGTGACCAGCGGCTGAGAAACGCCACTTCCTGTCCTCATCGCTGATGTTTTTTCGATTTCTGTCAGGCAAACCCACACAACTACGACGCGTGGTTTGATTACCTCCGCCTGGTGGAGAACGACGCCGACCCCGACACAGTGAGAGAGGTTTATGAGAGAGCCATCGCCAACATGCCCCCCATCCAGGAGAAGAGACACTGGAAACGATACATCTACCTGTGGATCAACTACGCTCTGTACGAAGAGCTGGAGGTCAAGGTCAGTTTACTCGTGGAGTATGGTGTCAAAATTAACCTAACTTTTCGGACGTCTGGTTAATATTGTTTTGTTCTTGATGTGGATACTCAAATGTCAGTTGTTTTTTGTCAGTGTAAGTGTTAAAGACAAATTTCTACATTAGGGACAGTTAGAATCAGTGAATCCTTATTTTACTTCTCATAACATGTCTGGTTTTATTTGCCTAAATGGCTGCTAAAATGTTTTAATCCTGTTTCAATCAGGTTGTTTAGTATAAATAAAGTTTTTATTCTCTCACTAGCTAATTACCTTACCTGCTATTAATTTAGATTCCATCTCAATGAAAAACAAATACTATAACCTTTGCCATTTTCTTTCAGGATCCTGAGAGAACAAGGCAGGTGTACCAGGCCTGTCTGGATCTCATCCCACATAAAAAGGTTATTTAGAATTTTTGATTTTCCACTTTATAATAACAAATCAGTTGTTTTTAAGTGTCACAGAAAGCTGGTACAGCATAACAGTAAAAGTCTTAGTGTTGTTTTTACTAAATTGTGATCATCTCGTTTCAGTTCACATTTGCTAAGATTTGGCTGCTCTACGCTCAGTTTGAGATCCGGCAGAAGAACCTGCAGGGAGCCAGAAAGGTCATGGTAAGATTCAAGTTTTCCAAAGATATACTTTAGAGCCTGACCATCGTGCCGATATTATTGGCTGTTATGAGCTAATTGCAGATAGGTTGGTATCGGTGTTTATATCAGCTTACAGACATTTAAAAAGCAAACGAAGAGAGGAAAGACAAGCCCTTCACTGTTGTTATAGTGTTGTCATTTCATATGTCTGTGAAGGTTCTCAGTAATCCAGGTCATAGTTATCCAAGGAAAAGTTTCACCTCTCATTCGAGGGAGTTCTTCAGTTCTGATTAACTGGTAGGGAATCCCTGCCATTTATCCTCTGAGGGCTAAAAAAGAAACATCTTCAAGGGTCTTCAACCAGTCCAGTTGGCCTTGATTTTAACCTTCCTTGGATTGTTGTTGCGTAGTTTGTACACCAGAGGGCGCTCTGCAGCCCTCCTCTTGGCAACACACGTCTGGAAGCCTCACATCCACCACAAAACACTGCAATCAACTATTTAGATGTTTTTATATTGGTAAGGTCTCATAGCTACATATAACAAATGTTATGGATCATCTTTGTTGTGTGTTTCTGAAAAGAAGAGAGAAAAAAAGAATATCGGCTGATATATCGGATTGTAAAATCCTCAGATATCAAAATCTGTATCAGTCTTCAAAATCCCAAATCAGTCAGGGTGTCATATACTTATATCAACATAGAGGCCAGGACGAAAAAAAGGAACAACACCCAAATGGAAGACCTTCATAGACTGTCAGCATTATTTTCCTTTTAATTTAAGCAGGTAAATGTTTAATAAAAATTGAAATCTATTTCTCAAGAGGGCCACAGAAGCCATTGTTCTAACACTAAAAACAATACAAACCTCATAAAACAGGCCACCGTAGTTTTTGACTATAAGACAACTGTCGCACACAAACATGATTTCACTTCATTTCCCTCTTCAGGGTACTGCGATCGGTAAATGCCCGAAGAACAAACTGCTGAAGGGCTACATCGAGCTTGAGCTGCAGCTGCGTGAGTTCGACCGCTGCAGGAAGCTGTATGAGAAGTACCTGGAGTTCAGTCCGGAGAACTGCACCACCTGGATCAAGTTCTCGGAGCTGGAGACGATCCTGGGAGACATCGAGAGAGCCCGCGGCATCTTCGAACTCGCCATCGGACAACCACGACTGGACATGCCAGAGGTAATGATATCAGTTCTGTTGATGTTCAACCTTTTTGTCTTCTTTCCCATCATTATTTCCCAACATAGGTACAATAAACTATTACATTTTGGTATTGCTTTGTTGAAGGAAGTTAGAAAAGCTTAATGTCAGTGTGGCCAGATGCCCATTATGTAAACATTAAACTGGATTCATCAACTTTCTTTGTTGGTTATAGGAAGACATTTAGGCGCAAATTAAATCACAAAGTAGAAGTAGAAACAGACATGGCAGGATTGTCTGACACTGCAACACTCAGTGGAGTTTCTTCTTTTTAAAGGGTAACTTCAGTATTTTTCAGCCTGCACCATAATGTCCCTAAATGGGACAACATTTATTGAATTTGTTCCAGTATTGAGCGAGCGAGCAGTAAAACCAGGCTGTTGCGCCCCATCAAAGTACGTTCACCAAAGTGCTTGTTTTTGCTGCTGAGAGGTTGTGGAAAGGATCCCTACAGAGAGAGAGACCATTTTTAAAAAGTTAGATCCTTTTTGTTTAACCAGAAACTATATCACTAGATTCACCAGACTACATAGGAAGTATTTTTACCTCTCTGGTCTTCAGCTACCTCCTCAACCAGGGCAGTGATAGACCTGCAACACCTCTGTTCTGGGAGGTAAAATGTCTGTTTTTATCAATGGAGTCTGGTGGCTTTGACAAGAGCAATAGTAAATTCCCTGCAAGGATTACGTTGCAGTTCGCTCGCTAAGTTAAAAAAAATTTGTGATATATAGACACAAAAACATGGGAACATCAGTCTATAAAGATTCTCAGTCATGCAGGTCATAGTTATCCAACTTAGGTTTAAAATCAAGGGCAACTGAGGGCAACCAAGTCCAGTTGCCCTTGATTTTAACCTTCGTTGGATATGGGAACATCAGGTTGAAAAATACAGAAGTTGCTCTTTAATATCTCTCCTTTCTTTATGTTCTTCACTTAATGACTGAAATGCATTTAAGTTGGTGAGGATTTCTTTCCTTCAGACTGACAGCATTAGGCTTTCACATAACGGGCGCAGTTTGGTCGGCACATAAAAATGTATTTGTTGATCATTTCAAAGTGTCTGTTGTCTATTTTTTTTTTAAAGGTGCTGTGGAAGTCCTACATTGACTTTGAGATTGAGCAGGAGGAGTATGGAAACACCAGAAACCTTTACAAAAGGCTGCTGCAGCGCACCCAGCATGTCAAGGTGAGAACTGCAGCTTCCTGTGCTCTGTGAATAAATGCTTTCCAAACCTGAAAAGATTTGAATTCAGACAGTCGGTATGTAAATCTGATCCTAGCTTTCTCAACCAACCAACCAAGCCATCACTAGAAGTGTAAGGTAGGAATAAACTCTCACACTCTTATCCTCCTCTTCCTCTCGCGCAGGTTTGGATCAGCTACGCCAAGTTCGAGCTGTCCATCGACAGCCCCGACAGGCTGCAGCAATGCCGGCAGATCTTCGAGGAGGCCAACAAGAGCATGAGGAACTGCGAGGAGAAGGAGGAGCGGCTGATGCTGCTCGAGTCCTGGAGCGACTTTGAGAAGGAGTTCGGCTCCGACAGCACCATGGAGAGAGTCAGGAAGCTGCTGCCAGAGAAGGTGAAGAAGAGGAGGAAGCTGACGGCCGAGGACGGGGTAAGAACTGGACCTCTTGTTACTTATATTGATCCATGTACAAACATGGCTATGAAACTTGGTGTAAATATCTCCTGATGATTAACAAAATATTAATCTGGTTCCAGCTTCTCAAATTAGAGGATTTGCCACTTTTGCATAATTGACAGATTAAAATTACAGTGATTAGTTGTTGCTTCACGGCTCCAACAGATAAATCTACATCTCTGCTCCTTAGTTTAGAAACTTCCTAATCATCTTGTTTTAGAAAGAAATTTTTAATATAAGAATGGCTCTTTTTGCTTGGACTATGCTCTGTTAATCTGGAGAATGGCCATGTTATTTTAAACTAAAATTAGATTTAAGTGAGTTTGAGACACTATGATGTAGTGAAAGACATTTTATTCTGTTTTTCATGAAGCTTGAATTCAAAAGTTAGCTTTCGTTCTTTCTGAGCAGAGGACAGTAGCGGGGTCAAATCAATACATCTGTAGAAATTAAGATGTTTTATGTGTAACTCATAACTTTACTGTGACGTGAGATTAAATCTAAGATATCCCCGTTTAAGACCAACGTTTTCAAAAGAGAATGTGTAAAATACTTTTCTATAACCATGTCAATAAGTCATTTATCAGAGACTAAATAAACCTTCTGGTTCCTTCAAATGAGAATGTGCTGCGACTTTTAGTAGTTTAATCAATTAGTTGTCAACTTAAATTAATCTGCAACTAGTTTGATAATCGATTTGAGTCTTTTATTAAGAAACAATGTTAAAATTCTCTGATTTTAGCTTCTCAAATGTAAATAGTTTCTGGTTTCTTTACTTCAAGAGGACAGTAAACTGAATATCATTGCGTTCTGGACAAAAAAAAAAGACAGTCACTTTAGGAAAAGCCATTTTCTGGGCCAAACAATGAATCGATTAACCACGAAAATGATCCGCAATGAAAACAGAATATCTGGACTGTTGCTTGGACCAAACAAGACGTTTAAATATTGCAATGAAATTGAATGTTGTTGGAGCTGCAGACACAAACTCTTTCCCTCATTCTTTCAGTCGGACGCGGGCTGGGAGGAGTACTACGACTACATCTTCCCAGAGGACGCCGCCAACCAGCCCAACCTCAAACTGCTGGCCATGGCAAAGATGTGGAAGAGGAAGCAGATGGTGGAAAATGAGGTTCCAGAAGAAACTGAAGCTCCAATGGACGAGGGGACGACATCGCCGTCCTCCGACGACCCTGCAGCTCCTCCCGAAAAGCTGCCGGAAAACGACTCAGACGGAAACACAGCGACCGAAAAAGAGCAGGAGAAGACGTACGACGACCGAGACGACAGCAGCAGCAGCAGCGAGAGTGACAGTAATGATGAAAAAGATGGAGAGGAAGATAAGAAAGAGAGCCGGAGCGGAGACGAAGATAAAGATAAAGACTAAAGTGATGTTTTTGTAGGAAAGTTTCCTCGCTCAGGGACACGAGGGGAGTGACGTTCATCGTGAATGGATTTTTTTCTACTGATCTGTTTTTCTAACAAAAACAACAAACCCAGCTGAGCAGTCTTTATTGTATGACCCATGTTTTCTGTGTAACGGTGCCATTAGACATACATCAAGTCAAACTCACTTGTTGTGTTGTTTCTCATTTATATTTCAAGGACATTAAACTGAGTGGATGTAGAGAGCTGTAGTCCGTCCCTACAGCCCCATCAGACCTAATTTCAGGAAAAATGAGGGCAGTCAACAGCGAGAGGCAACTAATGTTTTTATCCCTTTTGAATTGTGCCCTGAATTACACACGTTTGTCAAGTTTAAAAGATAATTTTGTCCGTCAAGAAGGTTTTGAGTTTGTCTTAAAATAGTAAAGTAACATTTAGTTTTGTGTGAAACCTCGGATTGAACTACATCTCCGGTCTCACACAGTATACGTCACCGACATGTCAGCGCTGTGATGCTAAGCTCGCTTGGTCACTACTAGCTAGGCAACTTCTCGCCTGATGTGTTTAATCCAACGGCTCCTGGTCCTGTCATCGCATCATCTACATGTGGAAGCTCTCTGACTTTCAGTCATTGAGAAAAAAAGTTAAGACATCACATGTGCGACTACGGTATTTGTTACGTATTTTCAGTGTTATAGTCCAACAGTTTATGACAAACTGTGACTCTTTTTCAGAGCAAATATAAATCAGGATCAAAAAACTGTTGATGTCTCTCGCGGTTGACTACCGGACATATTTTTCTGATAAAGATCCCATGGTGGTCCACCGGAAGGGGAAGGACTTAGGGTCTCTGTTGAGGAAATACAAAGTGTGTACAACCCGTGGCTCTCTGACTCCGCGCTGAGAAATAATAAGCAGCCTCTGTGACAGATTGACTATGTACAATGTAACTGAGCAGGACCTGTAATCACAAATAATTCACACGCGATCCTCAGGATAAAGCGGGCGGCGCGTCAGAGAGCCACAGTCTGCTGTTATTCGATGTCTTCTGGTCTGACAGGATGTGGCAGCGGGATGATCGACTTCTTCTCTGTGTCCCTGGACAGAGCTTTCCTCATATCTGCAAGAAGAGAGAAAGAAATATAACCTGTCAGCTGTTTGTTCTGGAGAAACGGCGCCCTCTTCTGTCGTGTGATAAGAAGCCAAATAAAGGCTTTGTTTATAATACTCCAAGTTAATCAAAATACATTTTTACAAAAACAATTTACCTCCAATGGCGGATCCATCTATCTGTACAGACCGTTTTATTTATCTATTTGAAATACGTTTCTGAATTTATGCTCAGGCCCCAAAACAGTGGAGGTTAATAGAATTTCACCTGCTGCTCAAAGCTTTAAAATCTTATTAAAAACTTCTGTCTGCAGAAAAATGAGCCTTTATAATCAGAGAAGTCTGGCAACAGATTTAATACAGAATATTTCTACAGTGGAAGTTTCCATGAAAACTGTCGACTGTTTTTTTTATGGATTATCCAGCGTAACAGGAAGATTGTTTCCAGGTGCTGCATTTCTTCAACAGGCTTTTTTTAAATGTTTGGAGCAACACCAACAAAATGCCATTCACCTCCACGAGTTAGGTCTTCAGACATCTCAAAACCTCTGCAAATAAATCTATCTGCAAGGACTGATGCCACTAAAGGTGAGTGAGAAAATGTTAAGTACCCTTTTTAAATTGACAATATTTGGCATTCAATATATTTCTACTTAAAACGTTAAATCTTTTTGTTTTGTGTGACTAATTGGGACAAAACTTGTATTTTTAACCGTTAAACTAACTGAATGAGGCAGCGGTCAACCAGCAACTCCCAAGTTCTGTGAGGTAAAAATTTGTGTTTTTGTCAATGGAGTCTGGTGGCTTTGACGAGAGCAGATACAGTGACTGGTTAAACAAAAATGATCTTACTCTTTAAAGAAAAGGTTCATCTCTGTAGGAATTCTTTCCATAATGTTGTCAGACACTTATAATAACAATCTGTGCCTCTCAGTGGCAAAAACAAGCACGTTAGTGGACGTATATTTTAGGCCACACTGAGTTTCTTAGTGTGGTAATTGTCATTGAGGCTGCAGGCCTACCGCAGCCTTTTTAATGCACATTATCCCCTTCATAATGACCATTTTTGATTAGTTTTTGGTCCTTTGGGTTTCAGTTTCAGCAGCTCAGTTGTTGGATGCAACGGCTCAAGTGTCGAAGCTCCCCACCAGCACCTGAACGCACCACGCTGTTGCACATAACTGTACTTTCAGCTATATTATCATTCAAATTTAAACCTAAAATGGAGCTGTTTGCTGAGTGTTTTGACCAAATCAAGTAGGTTGGTAGTCGCAGTCTGCTGATATGAACTGAAACCAATCTCAAGCTTTGACAAACATTCTGTAACTCACCATAAGCGTCTTCGTCCGGTTCTCCGTTGCTCGCCGAGTAATACTCGATCACCGTCCTGTAGACGCTGTAGCCCAGACGTTTGTACATGTTCACCGCCACTTGGTTGGAGACTCGCACAAAGAGATCCACGAAGAATCCTCCCTTCCTACAAAACATTAAAGTCACAGTAACACCTTCATGATGAGGAGATTAAGTGATGTGTGAAGTGAAACATGCACACAGCAGAGGAAATATTAGGTCTGATTTGTTTGTAATTTTGGTTGAAGCCCTGATGTGGACAGAAGAAATTCATTATTTTGACCAGATTTTAAAGATCTTACCCGTTTGTATTAGCCATATCTCATCATGAACTAACAATTTTCCAAACGCTGTGTGTGTGTGTGATGGTACAAACCTCTCTGAGATTTCCTCCAGCATCTCCATGAGTTTGGCTGCGAGGCCGAGTCTCCTGAACTCCGGGGCGACGGACAGAGCGGTGACGTGACCGTGCCACTCCTCCCGAGCCACAGATCCCTCCGCCTTCCCCATAACTGCAAGAAAGCAACGAGTCAAGAGAGTCACACAAACTTTACTGAGAGATTTACTAACCAAGTGAGAAAGGGAAATATTTGTTATAATACATGTAGTTTACATCTTGTTTGTAGTATAACAACTATATTTGATTTTGTTTTATTCCTCAACACCACCAAATCTGCGTATTAGGGTTGATAGATTAGGTTCACTCTTTCTTTAAATGGTTATAACAATCAAATTGTGACATTATTTGTACTTTATTTATTTAGCTACTTTTTTTATTTTATTTTACACCTTCCTTTATACACAGTATATAATGACTTATTTTATATTGCCTTCATCATAATAAAGAGAGAAGTTATGACAGTATGGGTAAAGACAAAGACATTTTATACAAACATCCAAGCTTCCCATCAACAGTTAAATGCATGCACCAGAGCAGTGGTTCTCAAAGTGGGGTCCGGGGACCCCCAGGGGTCCTTGAGGGAGTTCCAGGGGGTCCCCAGCAAAAAGCGGAATACTTTTTTTTCGTTATAATTACATCCATAAGTAGCACAGCGACAGAATGTCTGACTATTGGTTTCATATACTTTCTGTAGTAAAACATCTAAAAGCAAGGATCCTATCAGATGGGGGACGCTGGGTTCTCTCAACAATCTCACATACAGTTATGTGAAGTATGGGTGTGTGAACATATTTATATAATATTTAAATCTGACACAGCAGAAGAACTTACTGTAGCCCATCAGTTCACCACCAGGAGCCTCTGCAACGATGAAGTACTCCGGCCAGTGAGCAAGGTACTGGAGGTAAAACGGGATCCCATACTGGAGGTCGAAGGTCAACGAAAACTACCAACTTCTGTTGCATATAAAACACACTAATACTCCTCTGGGTTATATCAATAAGGTTAAATATTAGAGAAGAAACCGCTCTATGTGTAACACAGATCAACAGCAGCACAAGCTACTGACTAATATATATTAAACAAACTGGCAGCTGAGTGTTAAATGTTAATTAAAAGTTATCTGAAAAAGAGACATTGTAAATTTTGTTTAATTTATTAAATTATTAATAAATGACACATTCAATAGGTGATATTAATTCATCTTGAAATGAAGGATACAGTTTCTGTCAAAGGATCCAGGTTGCTGTTGAACATAAAATAATTGTTATTTATCCGTTTGCCTAATCAATAACTGTTCTTCTGAGAATTTCAACATATTCTGTAAAGACACAAACAAACTCAATCGAATAATTGTAAAAGTTTCCATATTTAACCTTATTTATGAACATTAACGTAAAATATCAGTTCAAAATATATTAATTTGATTCGGGTTTATCGATAAACCCCAATCAAATGTAAAACATAATATGAAATTACATTTTAACAACTGATGACAGTTGCTACTCATGCTAACTATGTTAGCTAACAAATAGCACAAGTAAGCAAACATATTACACTTTTCACTAAAAAACAGTTAGTTGACTGATTAAAATATGTGCCGATTGTTCCACAGGATGGTAAAGTTTCACAAGGTGTTTCAGTCAGGCATTTAAAAAATATAATTTTAGCCGAAAACAATGCGACTACTTAATTCTCAAATTATTTGAATGGAGTCTGGCACAGCATTCATTCCAGCCAGCAGTCTGTCTGTGGTTAGCCTGCTATCGCTGCTGCATAGCAAAAACAGGATGTACAGATGCCTTTAGCGACAAATAGAGCGACAAATACAACCAAAATAGTGAAAGTGACAAGATTTGACTCACATATTGTTGAATTTAAATAAATCATCGCAGGTAAACGGTCTTAATGTTGTCATCTTGACTTGCTGCTGTGTGGCCTTTCACCTGGTAGAGGAAAAGAGACATCGGCTTACTTTAAAAGGCTAAAAGATCAGCGCCCCCTGCTGACACGGAGGTAAAACACACTAAAATGATACTTTCTCATTTAACCTTCCCAGCATGGGCTCAAATTTAAAACATCTACAGCAGTAAAATGCAACATACACATTAATGCAGCAGGAATAATAATCCAGAACCATCAGATAGTCAATAACATTTTACTGTACTATGAACACTTACTTACTTTCTCTAAATATTTTTTGACTTCACTAATCCTCTTTGTTATCACCATCTGCTGTTTAAATTATGAAAACACCTTGATTTCCTGAACAATTTCAAATACACAACACAGTAAAGGTTGAATCTTTGTTCAAGTGAAGGTGGGAAACAGACCAAGCTTGACACACGTACCAATCCTAAGATTATTTTTATTCTAAGGAAAACACAGGGCCATTGTTATTTCATTCTCATGAGATGGACTGAAGCTGCAATTGTCGCCATAGAGGGAAGCAAACCATTAAAAGGATAAGTCGAAATGAACAAGAACATGAGAAAAACACTAATATGTAAGGCCAGATGTTAAAGGGTCAGTTCACCAAATTACAAAAACAAACATATTTTCTCACATACCTCTGGTAGGATCCACCCACACAGACAGAACCACGGTTTTGTTTTTATTTGCCCAGGTTTTTAGTGAATCTCACTGTTGATCCTGATCTATAAAGAAAATGATTAGGCTACTGAATGTCATCATTCATCTTGTGTCGTGGAGCATAACATGTCAGGTATGGGAGTAATCTGCAGATGCAAAGGTTCAAGATGAGACCAAACTTTTCTATGGATGTCAGTTTTTGAGTCCTGAAAAAGGAAATGTGGCCACAGAGACTATGCAAACCTTGTTTTTAGCCTAGACGATTGTCAGAAATGCCTCTTGCTGTTTTCATAAGTGCTCATTTTTGTTCTGGTGAGCAGTTGGCACCTTTTCCTTTATTCCATAAATGCATGTGAATGTGACTTTGAGTGGTTAGAAGACTAGAAAGGCTTCACACACACACACACACACAAACAATCGACCAAACCTATGATCCCCTGCAGGCTTTCACCTGGCGGAGATAATCAGCACTATTAAACACAAAGTATGCCTGAGACTGATGGGAATGTCATTAGCGTTGCAGGTATTTGGTCGTAAACCAAATTACTGGATGATGATGGCGCTAAAGAAACAGGAAGTTCATCGTGGACGTTATTATTCCATGACGTCATCCTGAGGTGGACATGGATGTGTGCACAGACTTTCTTAGAAATCAATCCAATAGCTGTGAGGATGGCTAAAAATACAACAACGTGTCTTCACAGGCTCTCTGTCCTTGTTACCCGCTGTGAACAGTTTTCATAGGAACTCTTTCCTCTTTGTTTTTCAATTAAAACTGACTAACAGTGGCGTAACAACCGTATATGCAGGGAATTAGAGTTGCATAAGGGCCCGCAGTAGTTGTAACCACATAACTAACCTCTCACGTAAGAAAATTATTTAGTTATGGGAATAATTGGTCAATTTACATCTTCTACAAACAGCTGATTTTCCATGTGTTGCGTTAGGTATTTATAGTAGTCAGTGAGTTAAGCCTCTTACTTCATGGTGTCTCTGTCTCACACTTGATGTCACAAATATTCAATAAAAATACAATAACATGAAATCCTTTGACATACAAACACTCCATTGCCACATAACTCTACTAGAAAACTCCACACAGAAGAGTAGCTAGCTAGTGAAGTGACAGCAACTGGAAAATTAACACGATGTGTTGTACAAACACAAAAGTGGGTTTCAGAAGCGAAAATTGCAAGAAGCAGCCGAGCAAGAAAAAACAAAGAGATCAAAAATATTAATTTTCCTTAAACAGAAAGACGGGATAGCAGTAAGTACGAGCTGTGAGCAAGGAAAGCCAGACGTCCAAGTCAAGTCTCAAGACTCTCGTGGTTATAATGAGTGTTGTATCACCTGCTGCGTTCAATCCAGGCTGCTTATAACACTGCATAGCTACAAGGAATTATGTAACGGGGGTTACGTACTGTAACCCAGATTCTATGAGTATAGGCGCAGCCCTCTAAGGCTATCGCTATTGGGTTTATCCCTTCCGCACACCTGCATGGCACTGAGAATTTTAGTCTACGCCCACCCACAGCGTGGGCCTCTCTTACGTCCGCACCTTGTATATATATACAACGGTGAGACCCAGCCTTCGGCTCCCAAATGCCTTTTCTTCAGCACTGAGAACCAAGGTCCAGTGAGGCCTACAACTTAGAGGGCTGCGCCTATACTCATAGAATCCGGGTTACAGTATGTAACCCCCGTTCTATTTCATATAGGCGCAGCCCTCTAAGGCTATCGCTACTGGGTTAGAGGTACAGACACGGGCGGGGTCACAACAGCAATCATATCAGCTGTGCCCAAGGCAGGGCCACATAAGCAGCAGCCGCCCCGCACCGTCCTGTGGGAGAGGGCGCACCGCACACTCACAAGGAGGATCTCTCCGCCAAAACACTCAGTATTGAGTGAGTCAGGGAGAGACGGATGAAAGAGCATGGGGACGACCAGGAGGCCACCGTGCAGATGTCGTCCACTGTCATCCCACCACGCAACACCACTTCGGAGGCGACGCCTCTCGTGGAGTGCGCTCTGATACCACCCGGGGGAGACTCCCTGGCAGACACGTAAGCCTGGGAAATGGCATCACACAGCCAGTGAGACAGGCGCTGCGCCGACAGGGGAAATCCCTTGGACCGCTCCCTGTAGTGCACAAACAGACGCTGCCACATAGCAGGACAGCGCTCGCACCGGGCAAAAGGAGGTGGGACGTGGCGCCCTCTGCCGACCCGTGGGGGGGAGGAAAAAAGCCAGAGAGGGTGATGACCTGCTACCGAAAGGAGTCGTAATGCTTTTAGGCATGAACGTTGGGTTAGGGCGCAGGATAGCCAAGCTGCCCTGACTCCTGAGGCACGACGGCAGGACCCTCTTGGCCAATGCCAGAGCCAGGAGCAAGGCGACCTTAGCTGAAAGGAATCTCAGGTCCGCCGTCTCCAAAGGCTCAAACGGGGCTTGGGTTAACACGCGTAAAACCAGCGCCAAATCCCACTGCAGGGCAACAGGCCGCATCACCGGCCTGCGCCTTCGCACCCCTCTAAGGAAGCGCTTCACCAGGGGGTGGGCGAGCACAGTCCTGTCCCCGAAGCCCTCGTGACAGGACGAAATGGCGGCAATGTAGGTATTAACCGTACTGAATGCCAGCCCCCTGTCCATGAGTAGCTGGAGGAACGAAAGCACCACCGGCAGCGGACAGGCGACCGGGTCTGTCCCCTGGTCCACACACCAGCGCTGGAAAGCCGACCACTTAGAGGAGTAAGAGGACTAGAGTGGAGGCGGCCACTTTCATGTGTCCGTCATTCCCGGACACAGGAAGTTTCTGCGGTTTTCATTCCAGGGTGCCCAGTACCAATACAACCGCCTGCCCTTCGGTTACTCCCTGGCCCCGCGCACTTTTTCCAAGTGTGTCGAGATGGCCCTGGCATTGCCCGGCCCTGCGGCGGTCGGGCATCAGGGTCCTGTTTTATCTGGACAACCTGCTGCTGCTGGTGGTGCCGCCCCGGGACAAAACGGTGGTGCAGACGGCCCAGCTAATCGCACACCTGTCTTACCTGGGCTTCACGGTGAAGTGGAAGAAGAGACTCACCTACCTTGCCGTAGTACTGGACTCCTCTCTCAGGAGAGCGCGGCTCTCTCAGGAGAGAGTGGATGCTCCGGTGGAGCTGCTCCGCTGTGTTGTCCCTCGAGCGGCGGTGGCAGCTCTGTCGGTCTTGAGGCTTCTGTGGTAAATTCTGATTGGTTTAACTGAAAAAATGAACGCCCTCCATCAGCTGACTGTGTTGGAAGACGAAAAAAGGAAGCGAGGGGGCGGGGCTATAAATAGAGTCAGCATGAACGCTGTCTTCCTGATTGATGACGTCTTCTGCTAAGATTAATTTCTCTTAATTCCTCTCTGGGAGAGGAGTTTGACTCTTCACCTGTCTGTTCATGTGTGCTGTCAAACATCACCATGGATCCTGTCTGTTTTCTAATAAACACTATCTGAAGAAAACAAGTTGCATCATTGCAAACATTTATTTTAACTAACAATCTTCACACCTTCAACTTCCTCTTCTTCTTTTCAGGAGGTGACACACGTCATTGTCACAAATACATCAGAATGAACAAAGTGTGAAGTGTCTTAATATAGTTTGTTTGTTTCAGCGTTAGATTGGCTCAATGCAGAAACATATTCCTTTGTCTTCTAATCAGGCACTTTGTCGTATGTGTTTGTAGATGGTGGATCTTCATCAGGCTGCTGTGACCTCTGACATCTTTACTGTTGGCTGCATCTCATATTGCTGATCAAGAATTTGGGGTCTTTGTCAGTCACTGTGGATGAGAGAAAACTACATTGTAAAAATTGTAACAGAGTTTTTTTGACTGTTTGGACTAAAAGTCACTATGAGGAAGTGACATCATCCTAACCACAGGAAGTAGCTGCAGCGTGTCTCTACTAAAGCACTAGTTTAGAAACTCAGACAGTTCTGAGCACGAGAACAAGAGACAGAAGAAGGAGAGACTCAGAGAATCATGATGGTTGAGTTCAAATGGATTTCTTTATTTCTTCCAGCGGTGCTTCAGTTTACAGGTAAGAATACATATATCACATATATAAATGGAAGGCACATTGTAAAAAATAACTTGATCAATATTATTAAAGATTCTTTATTAGCTACATTTGATTTAACTAAGAAAACCAAATCTGTTGTTTCTAATGTGGTGAGTTTAGTGAACTCTTGGAAACTAAGGATAAAGAAATAATCGTCACTAACTATGAACATAACAGACATTTTCTCATTTCACTTTATTTTTCATCATTTTCTCAACAGCA
>NW_025738644.1:0-1338 GCF_021292245.1 Micropterus dolomieu
CTCACTACTCAAGAATATCTCTGTTCTACAAAAACAGCTGAAGCTCATTTATTTTGTCTACTAATGATGTGTCTGCTTAAACAGTAAGATGAGAGCATTCATTGATGAACTGACATTTTGTTATAAACTTAATGTGACCATGTGACGGCCAAAGAGGGAACTATAATAGAAACGAATAGATTTTACCTGTCTGTACTTTTAATAATCCTCTATATGTCATTCTTTATGTTCTTTGCTCATCTTATGTGGTGTTATAATTTCCACAAAGTGTACCAGTGTTTTGATATAATGACCTTCTGTGAGATTGTTTTGTTTCATGCTTTCCTGTGAGAAAGAAGTTTCCACTGTGGCTCAAGGCTGAGAAAGGCTTTTCTGTTGGACTCCACAATTATTCTCTAGCATTAAATGTCTTCTCTGTTTCTCTGGGTCAGACTCTCTAACAGCCCTCTGGTGTATGAGCTCTGCCTGTGCTAAATGCACATTTACTAGAAGAATGAGTCAGAGTAGTGCCTCACAGTACAATGCTGCCACCTCCTGGACAAATGTCTGCACCAGTCAATTCAAAAGATTTATTTGTAATTGGGTGTTTCTCAAGTTTCTAATTTGTTATTGTCATTTCTGTTCAGTCACAGGTGCGGCTGATCATTCTCGTGTTTAAACCAAATGGATGATAATAAAACATAGTAAACACGTAGCCTAACGAGTCGGACAAGTCACTAAACTGCACCAAAGTTTCTACTAAGCAAGGAAATGGAAAAAAAAGCCTGCACATCCAACTGAATGATAAAATCTGCTGGTGAAAGAAATTGGGGGGGAAAAAATTGTTGGATTGATATGATGGAACGCAGTGATCGATCGGTGACAAGTGATTTTACTAGCAAATAAAATGTATGGAGTAGTGTTAAAGGATATCAGAAGAGGAAATAAACAGAAAGCCTAAAACGGAGCTAAAGTAGTCTTAAATATGAGTTACATCATTTCAACCTTTAGTCTAATGAATCCAAAGACGCCGTGATCATATTCTGGGTTATTCAATAACGAATTCACAATCAGAATCAATGAATATAAATGCAGAGAGCATTGTGCCAGTAGAAAGGATCCTGTGCCTCTGAGCTGGACATACAGTAACCTATAATTATTCATGTGTAGGTGTTTGTTAAAGTAACAGCTACAGAGAGGATCATGCTGCTCTGCACTGTGAGACTTTATTAGTACCAACACAGTGCATACGTGTGCAGACGAGAGATGGACACCTTTTTAACTTTCAGCTGAAAACCCCGAGTTAACAGAGCCAGTCCATAAGCCGCTTCATGATACTGGTTATCCAGGACGGCCATT
>NW_025738644.1:1366-3057 GCF_021292245.1 Micropterus dolomieu
TTCAGGACCCAGATGTGAGGGAGCAATAAAGATGGAGAAAAATGTTCCAGATCAGACCTGTGGTTTGTTTGTGAAGTGTATGAAGTGTGACAGCAGACTGAGATTAGAGAATGAAGAAGACAACAGATTTTTGGAGCTCAACTCTCCTGAAGGAGCCGAGGTGAAAAGGGAACAACAAGAGGAAGAAGAGAGAAGCCTTTTGGCTGAAGAAGAGGAAGCAGACAGAGGGACAGAGTATTTAGGATTCATTTCTGATTTGGATTCCACACACATGGAATCATTTTCATTTGCTGAATCATCATGAAGAGGTTCAGAGCCTCTGCTGCTGCTGTTATTGCCTTTTACACTTCTGGAGGACTATTTAAATTAGAATTTACACTTTTACTGTCCATCAGATCGGCCGACCAATCAACAAGCAGCCTGTTTCTGCCCGGTAACAGACGTCCTCATAGGATCCAGCCGGCGCTCCTCTCTGCTCCACCTGTGAAAGTGAGGGGAACATCCTGGACCACCATCACTACACATCTGTTTGTGTGTTGAAGAACTAACTTCACATGACACCCCAGTCTCTCCCTTTGAATCTGGACCCAGTTTAGGAAGAATTTTGGACGTGCAGACTTTTTCACTTCTCAGCCCAATTGCAGCTAATCATTTGTTTTCTCCCCCGATGCTGGATGGTGCATTTAAGATCTGGCATAAAAAAGGCTTAAAATGCATCGTCAGTTTATTTATCAATGATTTATTTGCTAGTTTTTCTCAATTGACAAAAAACTTCGGTCTCGTAAAGACAAATTATTTCAGATTTTTACAAATCAGGCATTATATACAGAAGTTAATCCCCCAATTCCCTAATAAACCCCCAACCAATCCTGTCGATATGTTTCTCTCTGTTAACCCCCATTAAAAGGCACAATTTCTGTCTTTTACGACCTTATTTCGAAGTTGCATAACCCCTCTTTAGCCGCTATAAGAAACATGTGGGAGCAGGACCTAGGCTCTGCCTTCACCAATCACATATGGGATTCAATCCTGGATCGGATACACTCTACCTCCTTGTGCGCCCGACATGCTCTTGTGCAATTTAAAGTAGTACATCATATCCACATATCTAAAACCAAACTATCTTGTATGTTCCCTGATGTGGATCAGTCTTTCAAACGATTTCTGAAGTGCTTCACCATCAAATTGAGCCAAACACTTTTACTGGTATTTTTGGCATTTCTCTGAATTCGGGCTTGCCTAAAGTGAAGCTGAAAGTATTGACTTTACCTCCTTATTGACTCTTAGGGCTATCTTACTTAAGTGGAAAGATCCTGCTCTTCCTTCCCACTCACATTGGATTAAGGACATTATGTCATGCATGAATTTAGAGAAAATACGTTACACCACCCAGGGATCTGAGAATAAATTTTACGAAATATGGCGCCCCTTCTTGACATTTCTTGAGAAACCACCTACAACAATATCAGAGTAGCTACCCCCTTCCCCTCTTTTATTTTATTTTATTTCATTTCATTCAGTTTTATTTATTTAAGATGTGTATTTAGTTTCTTCTATTCTTAACCCTTTTACCTTTATGTATTATAATTAAGACTGATTTAAATCATCTCTTGTAAGAATTCTTAATGCAGGTTTTTCGCAATTGGGTGGGAGCGTGGCATATGGGTGGGATATGTTCTGGTTTAAAAAGT
>NW_025738645.1:0-20663 GCF_021292245.1 Micropterus dolomieu
CGTTGTGGGATCCACCCTTTCCAGTGGTCCTACACTGCTGTAAAAAACAACATTAGATCTAAAAAAAAATCTCAATCATTAATATCACTTCAATTTGACAAATTTCAAAAGTTTTGTCAAAAAAGGTATTTGGCCCTTTGTGGGGACCGTTTCTAGGATTGCCGACTTGTGGGGTCCGCCCACATACACACATACATACCAAGTTTTTATATGTTAATGGGGCCCAAGGTCACTATCTGCAGCTGCTGACACCAGCCTTTATTATTACTCCCAGTTTCCTTATTTTGGACTAAAATAGTTATTTTTGTAATGAGTAATTATGTATACATGTGAAACTTTCCATCTGCCTTTACAGATTACAAGACATACGGCTTCAAAGACAGTTTTATGACAAAACTGAAATGACCAATTTTATTGTAATGACAGTTTATGCCACACAGTTGTCAGTCAAACTTTTTATGAAATGATTAAAACAAATTATTAATTTAATGTCTAGAGGTCTGTACAATCTGCACTCAATGTTTGAACAACATCAGCCTGAACTTTTATGTAAACCCAACAGTTTATATGTTTCATTGGACTGCATCCATAATATCATGTTAACACAAGTTTCTCTTTCCAATGAAGCCTCAAATTTTGAAATCATGATACAGAGATATTTAAAGAAATGAAAAATCCTTTGAAATATTTAACATATGCCCCACACACTTTCAGTGTTCAGGCCCTAAAATAAATAAAAAAATGTATTAAAATAAATAAGAAAATCTCAATATCCATCCATCATCTGGTCAACATCCATCCATCCATCCATCCATCATCTGGTCAACATCCATCCATCCATCCATCCATCCATCCATCCATCCATCCATCATCTGGTCAACATCCATCCATCCATCCATCATCTACCCTACATCCATCAAACATCAATCATCTATCCTACATCCATTCATCTCTCGAACATCCATCCTACATCCATCAAATAAAAAATAAAATTAAATAAGATCTGTGAAATGTGTATATTTGTTGGCCACTGGACAGCCATAAAACCTGAGCAAACCCCTACAACAACAACAAGGTTACAACAGAACACAACCAAAGACAAAACATTTTAAGATCCTACCTCTAATGTTTTGGTTTTACCTCAGTTCCATTAGGTGCTTTCACACTAGACTTTTCTTCTCAGGGCTGTAATGCGATTTTTAACATAATATTTAACTGCTTTCCAGTCTCTGTTTCTGAGAGCTTGAGGTTCTGCAGTAATACAGCGCTGACACTCTTCTTTACCAGGAACTTGATTCCTTACAATAAATTTCCTCAAATGTGTGTCCACTGCAGCACACTCGTCTGGGGTCCAGCTTCTTTTGATGGCTGTTTGTTTTCCTATGTAGGCAAAAACACAAAACATTGTAGGTTTTCTTTTATAAAGAAATTTTAATCTTACTTAACCCTGTAAGACCCACTGTTTCAGAATTACAACAACTGTGGTTATTTCCCAAAACCCCTTTTGTCTTTTTTTTTTATTGTTTGTTTGTTTATACAACCACATCAATATGATCTGTGGGTCCTACATTTTATTCCCACCATGTAATTGGATCCAGGATTTGTATACAAAGCCCACCCCCCTTAAGTCAAGAAGTGACACATCCTACAACTTTCTGATCAAGCAACATCCCTTTGATTTACTGGACTGGATTCATCTTGAAGTAAGTAAAATGCTTGGAATATGTTTTTCTGTGTTTATTACAGTGTCTAGAACAAGGACATGTACAGTAAATGTTGAAAATATGCCCTACATTTTGTTTAGAGCTTGTTTTATAAATGTTGCGATATTACAATGTTGGATGAGAGTGGCAGTCATAATTGCCCTGTATTTAAGAGGAACATCTAGCCTGGTTAAAACCAGACCATTCTCAGTTGTAACTGAGTTATGGTCTGGCAAAGCGTCATAGACAAATCATTTCCAGAGGGGCATCACCAACGGACGTCGCGGGTAGGCCTAAAACCAATCAGAGCGATGAAGGAGATGACGTATGCAGAGCGGCGGCCGGCAGAGAAACATCTCCGAGTGTTGTTCGGTTTTTAACAAAAAGGAAACGTTCAAACCGCTTAAAACAGACGCGATAGCTGATCCAAACGAGTGATGTTCGACGGCGGCATCCATCTTTGTAATGTAGGCTACAAAATCTGCTTCAAAATCCCAGCGCTGTCGTCATCGTGTAAAGCCCGCCCCAACGTTTCTGATTGGTGCCGCGATTTCGGTGGATTGGAAATGGACTTGAATGAGCTCTTTGCCAGACTAACTTTCAGAGCAAATCTAAATTTGCCAGAAGTTGTCTGGGTTTTCCCAGGCTAAGGAACATCTTGAGGGGAACTTAAATGAAAATGTTCACAACAAATTATACAGGATTTAAACATTATACCCTTTAGCTTTATATCGGATTACATATTCTATACTGTATTAGAGACTAAAGTTGAAAGATATATTGCCATATCTAAACATTATAATTTGCTATCACATTCTGCAGGACTTTCTAACAAAGAAATTCTGTTTGTGCAAATCTGCCTTTTCTTAGTCTACTGATAAACAAAATGTTCTTATCAATTTATAGTCAAAGAGCTTATTATCATTAGGCCTATAACCTTTATTTAACCAGGTCTGTCCCATTGAGATCCAAGATCTCTTTTGCAAGAGACACCTGGCCACACCTGGCCAATCCTCCAAGTTGTGCGGGATGCTCCTGGTGCTTTGTTCTGACACAGGTGTAAATGTTCATCACTGTTAGTTTTTGTTGTAAACTGGACGCTAAATGCATTACAGTAAGGATTACAATCACAGTCTACTATAGGTGAGCCATTAGGGTATAGCGTGACCGGTGAGATGTGTGAATAGGCTGCTTCAGTCCAAAGTGTGAACACGTCATAATGAGGCATGTGTGCTATTTGTATATACAATGGAAATTTGTTTCAATTTTATCTTTTCCATTTCAGAATGCCACCAGCAAGGAGAAATCCTCGGTACAATGTGCACAATGTAAGTGCCATCATCCAAAACGGAGAAAGTGATGTGGACATAGATTTTGACGACACTGATGCGAGTGATGAAGAATCAGATATTGATGTCTCTGTGGACAAAGAAAACCAAGAACCTACCAATTGTCCAGCTAATGTGAATATTGAACCCGGGCAATCAAAGAAATACATCATGCCACATGACAGACGTCACTGATTTTTCTGGTCAAGCTCTCACAGATGATGTCACCTCCCTCCACACACCACTGCAATACTTCCAAAAGTTTGTGTCAGAAGATTTGGTTCAAGCTCTGGCAACAAATACGAATGAGTATAGCATTCAAAATGATGAAAGATCAGTCAACACTAATACAAAAGAAATACAGGCAGCATTGGGCATGTACCTGAGGATGGAACATTACATTTTGTAAACAATTTAACCGTGCCAGAGACTGAAAAGAGGGACAAACTCTGGAAACTCAGACCACGGCTTGATTCACTCAGAGAAAACTGCCTGCAGGTGGTACCAGAAGAGCACATTCCATGGACAAGATGATGATACCCTTCAACGGGAAGTTCAGCAGCATCAAGAAGTATATGCAAGGTAATCTATGCTCATGGGGCTTTAAAGTATGGGTGAAAGCTGGAATCTCTAGCATGATGCTTGACTTTGATGTTTACCAAGGGAGCAACAATGATGTACGAGTCAAATCTAAACTTGGATTGTCAGGTGATGTTGTAATGAAGCTTGCCTCCACATTTCCAAAGGGTCAACACAAGAAGATCTAGGCAGACAACTACTTCACCTCCGTTCCACTGGTAGTGAAGCTCCTTGAGCAAGGAATCCATTATGTGGGAACAGCCAGGCAAGTGCATCTCCCCAACTGTAATCTTTACATGTGAAGAGCTTGAAGAAGAAGGGCAGAGGAAGCTTTGACCACAGAGTGGAGGGGAAACAACATCTGTGCTGTCAAATGGTACGACAACAGGGCGGTGACACTTCGCTGGACCAGAACCTGTTCAGGAGATTCAACAATGGGACAAAGCCGCCAAAACCTACATTGACGTTAGAAAGGCTTCCATTATGGGCATCTACAATAAATACATGGGAGGTGTGGATTTGTTGGACTCATTTACAGCAAAACACAAGTATGCACTGAAATCCTGGCGGTGGTACATGTACATCTTCTGGCACACAATCACCCTTGCTGTGGTCAACGCCTGGCTCCTCTACAAGCAGCACAGCCTATGCTCTCAGGATGCCAAAGGAGATACTGAATATGAGAAAGTTCCAAGCACAGCTGGCTTCCTCTCTCATTACGGTAATGATCTATTTGTGCTATTTACCTTGTTTGTGATAAATCAGACTGGAATTTGAGATGTACATAAATTGATACATTTATATTCTAATCTGGCGGACACAACACTGAAAACGCCAAAGAGCGGACGGCCATCTTCAATCAACAAGAGCCCAGAGACAGGAGCCCTCTGAATAGTGGAAAGAGACCACACATGGATGATGGAAGTCCAAAGGCTCCCTCTTCTAAAAAGTCACGCAAACCACCGCCCATGGATGCGCGCATGGACCAAACTGGACGTTTCCCCCTGAAGACAAAGAGAGGACACTGCAGACATTGCAGTAAAGGGTACACCAATACCCAATGCAGTAAGTGTGATGTCCGCCTCTGTTTTTCAGAGGACAGGAACTGTTTCTGGGATTACCACTATAAGTAAAGGTGGACTTCACACTGAGCACATAGATTTCAGTGGAGAGCGAGAGAACACTGCAGACATTGCACTGTTAACAATGTAAATAAATAAAGATCTTATTTGTTGGAATAAACAACTCTTCATAATAACATGACTGAGATTATTATTCATTTTATACACTGGTTTGGTAAAAACAAAAACACTGCAAATTAATCCTTAATTATGCAGCTTGATGGGCACCTCTTCGGACCTGACGTGCTGCCCAGCTACGCAAACGCAGCTACGTGGATGTACTCTCTTGTAATTGGCCAGAGTGATCACAAGTCTCCGGATGTTTTGGTCTCGTTGCTGAAAGAGTGCATGAAGCGGTGTAAAAACCCCAGCCCCCCTGTGCTGCCAGCTTCTCCAAGCCCCGTGCTCCCTCTTTTGCCAAAACCACCATGAGAACGACCGACAACTGGCTGAAGGAAGAGCTGCAACGGGTGAACGAAAGGCAGAAAGCAACGGAGGAGTGCCTGCTCAGATGCATTCCGTTTAGTTTTGCTTTTTAACTTTATTTATAGTTAACGGTTTTGATTGCATTCTTTTTTCTTTGTGTGTTGCTGACGGCATTACATTATAATTCTGGAAAAGAAACTGCAACAGGATGCTTTTACCCTACACTCGAGTATAAACACACACTCTCTCACTTAAAGCAATTTTATTCTTTTTTGCATTTCACAAAATAATAATAATAATAAAAACAATAATAATGATAATATTTTCTATTTATAAGGCACTTTTAAAAGGTCATTTAATAAAGTCAGCTGCATGTGGAGGCTTAATGAGACTTGGATGAAGGAACACTAGCAGTTAGGAGGTATTTAAGGTGATTATAGGTTGTTCGAGTTTTTCAACTGGTCACTGTACACCTCCGTTGTTGGAGGAAATGCAAGCATTTTTCCTGAGTAAGTCCATAAAGTGTTAAAGATTTTTTTTTTTTTTAAAATACAACAGACTTCTTATTGATATAAAGGTGATAATGCCAGTCTTTCCCCAACCCTACAACCTGCGACAATGCAGGCTCACAAGGTCTGTTCCTCCAACAGCTTCTTTCAAGTCACTGTCAGGCTTGTGGCACCGGACAGTAAGGAGGGACAGACATATTTCAAGTGTTGAGTCAAGGAAGCAAAGTAAAAGCCCTTAAAAATAAATGAGCAGCTCTGGCCCAAAAGAGAGTGCAAGCCCCAAAGCTTACCTCTCTTTTTTGCAGACACACTCCGGTTTTGGACTTGTGATGTGGAGGGACATTCTTGCAGGGATGAGATGCTGACCTCATCTTCTGACCCCTCTTCTCTTGGCATACTGACATCTGGACAAAGAAATAACTTTATTGTAGTATACACTACATGAAATATGTAATAGCCGTCAGTGCAGTGGTTGTGTTATTTTATAAAATAATTTAGTATATTCAATTCAATTTTCTATTCAGTTTATTTATATAGCGCTGATTCACAACAGATGTCGTCTCAAGGCACTTAATAAGAAGTCAGTATATGGGATTTGTGTCTCTTAAAGAGAGACAGTTTATTTCATCCCGTCTCCTATAGTCCTAAATTCTTTTCAAGTGACTAGTGACGTGAAAATATTAGTTGTCATGTTAGCCCAGGGATGGGCAACTCCAGTCCTCAAGGGCCACTATTCTGCAGGTCTGAAATGTTTCCCTGCTTCAACACACCTGATTCAAATTAAATATATCAAACAGCTTGTTGCCAAGCTCTGCACAATGAATCAGGTGTGTTGCAGCAGGGAAACATCTAAAACCTAAAGGATAGTGGCCCTCAAGCAGTATATTTCCTCATATAGTGTATGGACGACAGACCGTCCCACGCAGTCCACTAGTGCTGAAGTAGCTGTGCGCCGAAAAGATTGTATGTTGGACAATATAAGATGAACTGATTTCATCAGACAGAAAGCGACTGTTGTTACTGACATTACAAGTAGAATTAACGACAAGGCTGTATGAGTTTATTAGATGTCATCTAACCCGATGGCATATGCGTTTGAGCCAGTGATGAGGAGGAGGGTTGAGAGACCCGTTTTTGGTTGAGGGAGCTGCAGCGGCTCCGGACGGAGATGACAGTGAGGAGAGGGTCGGCAACCCTTTGCAGTGCAAGTGCGGTCACTGCGATCAACCGTGGAGTCTGTTTGCTGCCATGAAGCAGACTTGGATAATGTGCTCAGGGAATTGTCCTGCATTGCCTAATCGCGCACATTCCAGATGTTCTGTAGTGACAGGGACGTGTTGGAGTAGCTGTGCTATCCCTCTATGAAGTCTGTGCCGAGAGATTAGAGCAACCTATAAGCAATAGGTGGGTTCCCGCTAACCTCAAAGTTAATGCTACTTGTAATTTCAGGCAGTACTGACGCAGTGTTCAGTTTTAAAACTGGGGTTGTGTTTGACTGATTGTGCAGCCTCTGCATCAGACAGGTCTCCTGACAGAGTTGCAGGAGAAAGAGGTGGGTGGGACAAAGAAGGGAGGTGGAGTTGTTGATGTTGAAATTTTTGCCACGTGCTGTGTGAAATGCACGAAAGGTAAGAATTGCGTTCAAGCTCACCGGTTGCAGACACTCCCCGGTTTTGACTTTGTGATGTGGAGGTACATTCTTGCGTGGATGACATGCTGACCTCATCGTCTGACCCATCATCTCTTAGCATACTGACATCTGGAGAGGGAAATAACTTAATACAATACACAAAATATCTAAAACGGATCATTTAAAAATCAATTTAGGAACATCGTATACACATACCTTCAATGTCCTCTGCTAAAGGTCCCTCCATGTCAATGGTCTCTAAAATGATAATTGATAAAAAATTGAGTTTGGAAAGCTGAAACTATGGGCAATCTGCAAGAGTATACAACAGTAGCATTATCTCTCATCCCGTCACCATTACTGCCCTGTTTTACATGGTAAATAGTTGTTTTCTGAATGCGGAAGACTAAATGTCATATATTGTGCCTTCAAGAATATAAAGTTAATTACCATTCACATCGACTTTTATTTCATCGAGGCTCTTTCCTTTGTAATCTCCTAGGCGTCCTTGTTCCATTGCCAGGAGGACTTTACTTACTTTGGCTAATTGGAGGGTGCTTTCTGGGAGCCTGTAGTGTTTCCTGTGAACAGCGATATTATGACCAAGGAAGTCTGCCAACTGGTCGAGCTCAGTGGTTTTGAGGTTCAGAACAGTAGACAGGGTAGCAATATGTTTCCTCAGTTGAATTGATGTTAGCGCTTGAGGATTTTTTATGTCAGCACATTCACTGAAAAATTGCCTAATGCAGTCACAAGCCCTGAGGTAATGGGCAGATTGTGGCAATGCAAACAGATATTCATTGTCCTTTAGCACCCCACATTCTTCTCTGCTCTCAGTAAGAGCATCAAGTGATTCTCTCATTAATGGGGTTAGAAGAACAGGAACCTTCCTTCCTCTTTTTCCAACAATTGCTATTCGCACAAAATGCCTGCAGAGCTTCTGCTCAAGCGCTGTGAGGGCCAAATTTACATCTCCCTGTTCCTCTGATGTGTCCTTCGATAAGTATGCAGACAGGCGCATTCGGGACACTTCACCTGCTCTCCGCCGATTAAAAAGCATAACTTGAGTCAGTGTTACTTTTGCAAGTTCCTTCCAATTTGTGGATGAATGATGTTCTTTTAAATCTTTGAGATGTTGCTGCTGTTTTTCTTCTAGATAGCAATGTAGCCTTTGGATATCTTGTGTAAGAGGTAAAAGTTGCGGTGCATTCCATTTGGCCCGGTTAAGCTGGGTTAATGCCTGGCCTGCAATATCAAACCTCCAACTCTCTAAATACAACTGTGCGAACTCCTCAGCATCTTTAATGGTTTCTTTATCTTTCTTTTTCAGTCCTTCGGACTTGATAAACATAGCCAACGAATGCAGGCTGTGTCCTACCTTGCGTGCAAGAGAGGGACATTGGTATATGCCACTTTCCTCACTGAATCCAGATAGGTTCTTTGCAGCTCTGACAACCTGGGAGTACTGTTCAGGTTTGATGAGTTCTTGAATGGTCTTCACATGTGTGATTTTTTTAGCTTCCAATAAAAGCCTGCCAAGTTCTCTCAGTTTTTGGCGTATATACTGGTGTTGACTCACTATCTTCTCATTCTTTTTGAACAACCTGAACCCATAATTGAGGATGCAGTGGTCTCCTTTAATTGCAACTGCAATCTTGTCCTGACTCATTACACTCAAGAACTTCCAATACGCGTCCGTATATTCCGATGGAGAAGGTTCAGCGAAAGCACACAATGCCTGAACTCTATTTTTACCTGGTTTAGTACTTTCAGGTTTGAAGCTGCAGACCTTGAAATGCCGCCACATTGCTCTTCTTGAGAACAACCCATAGCAGTGAATGCAATGTGCAAATTTATGTCCCTCTGATTTTTTTCCCGGTTGTTTACATGGGATTAGTTTTCCTTTTTGTGTTTCCAAAACATGACTGTTGTGCTCAAAGTTTCCCTTATTTCGTATGTAGTCCAATTGTAGTTTTCTTTCCTTTGAGTTTTTTGGAAAACTGAATGCTTTCGCAACATCCGATTCATCTTGGTGTTTACGCCACAAGTGTCTTGACATTTTCTGGACAAACTTCCTGCAATAAAAACAGAAATGTTTCTTGTTATAGCTTCTGGATCCATCATCTTTCTTTAAAGTTGGACTGACAATGATATACTGCTCTTCTTCCAGGGGCACTGAAACATTGTTTTCAGAATATGTTGCGATTTCCTTTTCATTCCCATCAACTCTGCTATTTGGAAATCTTCGTGCGGGATCATGACATCTTTCCAAAAGTCTTCTCTGGCTAAAGTCAAATTGGCTATGACTAGAGGATTCACTTCTACTCTCCCTGGGCTTAGACTTGCTCTGTCTGGAGGACTCGCTTCCACTTCCACTCTCCCTGGGCTTAGACTTGCTCTGACCGGAGGACTCGCTTCCACTCTCTCTGGAGGATCTACTTCCACTCTCCCTGGGCTTAGACTTGCTCTGACCGGAGGACTCGCTTCCACTCTCTCTGGGGGATCTACTTCCACTCTCCCTGGGCTTAGACTTGCTCTGACCGGAGGACTCGCTTCCACTCTCTCTGGAGGATCTACTTCCACTCTCCCTGGGCTTAGACTTGCTCTGACTGGATGATGCACCTTTGTTCTTTTTTTCCTTTTCCAGGGTTAATTCCATACTGCTATCACTTTCTGTGCTTTCATCCATGGGATTTGGAATATACTCCTCTTCGCTACCTGAGATTGAGTCATCCGATTCCATGAGATTTATCTGAATCTTTAAAAACAAACACACATCTGTTAATAACTATTTTTGCAACATTAAATATAAAAAACCTGAGGATACTGATTGAACAGGCTCAGGATACTAAATGAAGAAAAATCTGTATGGACCATTTTCAGTACAAGTAAATTTACAAATTAGAAGAATCCCCATCAGACTCACTAGCAAGAGCAACAGACATTTTCACAATCGTAACCCCCCCCCCCCCAAAAAAAAGACTTACGGTACGGCAAGACCTTCTTCTCAGTTTCTGTGAATCCCTTTCAGACTTAAAAGGAGTCTCCTCTGCGCTGTCACTACTTGAATCATAGAGACTGTGGGTAAAATCTTGTACTCTATCCATCTGCAAAAAGGGAGACATGGAGATATTTTGCTGTATGATTGCTGTATTTTTTTTATTGATAGGGAGACCATTCAGAGGTTGTCAGGTGAGCTAGACACCTATGAAAATTATTGACCAATATTACCCCTCCATCCACCTGCTGAGGCCCATGTCCAAACTGCCTTCCAGGTGGAGTAAACGTTGACAAAATTATTTAAAAAGAGTAACGTTTCAGTTTTCATGCATTTGATTGTTAAATTTAATGACTTCACAGCAAATGATTCATCATAATGATATAGTGTCATTCCTGTAGACATGGAACTACTCAAGAGAGAGGGAGAGATTAGTCAATAATTTAATCAGTCAGAAAAGAGAGAGAGTTGAGCTTCTCTAATAAATGATTACTGATTGATTGTTGGTGATCTCTATTTAATTGATAATTAATGCACCAGGCGAGGACGAGGACTCGGCCGGATTTTGGCAACAGAGACCGGCCCTACCGGGGTTTGTCCCGGTATGCTGGCTGACCAGTAGCCTACATCACTGGGCACGTTGTATCTTTTTTTTGTTTTTTTTTAAAGCACACACCTGAGCGCTGATCACTGGACATCACTCCTGCAGGTGTTTATGCCAATCCAATAGATTCAATTTCAAATGAGTCCATTTAAATTCAGATTTTAAAAGCAATTGTTCAAAACAATCGATTCAGGTTCAAAGTAAATGATTCCCATTCAAATATAAAATTCAAATTCGCTTACTAGTGGCAAAAAATTTATCACATAAACAAGTTAATTATATTGTTAAAATGTGTTTTGGGGCTTACCAGAATGCTTTTTGTGCGTCTCAGTGGTGGAACAAGTTCATCATCCGATTGATTGTTGGAATGGTTGCTTGGAGAAGCCTCATCACAAGTTTCTTTCACAACAGTTTCATCTGAATCGTACAAATGATCTGAAACATCTGGGCCAATATCATTCTGCCCTATAATAACATCCAGGTGTGGGGTGGGAGGTTCGTTTTCCATACCATCCTCATCAGTTTCATCGCTATCTGGATAATCAACCAGTGAAAATCCTTGGACAGTAAATACCTAAAAATAAACAAAAATTCATTAAGTATGGAATTAGAAAGGTTGGCCAAAGAAACATGGCATGGTCTGACTAAAAATCTAAATCCAGAAATGTGAACATCAGCCCTTTTAGACAGTGTACAATTATAAATGTTAAAATCAGAGTACAGCTATACTATAGTATTACAATACTATCATATAGTTGCCTGAGGAAGACCATTTGGATCGAAACCTTTGTTTTTTAGTCAATAAAAAAGGTAACTGTGAGCTTTAACCCAGTATGCAGATTTTCTTCTTTTTCCTCCCCAGATGTTACCATAATGCATTAAAAGGTGCCCCACAAGAATGGGACTGGAAAGATGCCAGTGTGTGTTACTTTACCTGGCCTTTACAACCCAATAAAGGTCACCTGACTACTTTAAAGCCCCGTGAGCATTGGTCCATGGTCCAATTGACCATTACAGGGGTTTTCAGTGCATCAAATCAAAATATTTAACATCAAAATTCAAAGCAAAAAGATGCTTTAAAACATCTAACAGCTCAGACACAGTATACAATTACGAATGTTAAAATCACAGTTGAGGTCATGTCAGGGGTTGCCACAGTGCATTAAAAACAATTACCGTAAGAACTGGACGGAAGGGCCCCACATGGGTCAGACTACAGACATACGAGTGTGTAAAGGAGGGACTTGAGAAACAAATGTATTTGGAAGATGGAAGGACCCCATAAGAACATGACTGGAAACATGCCGGTGTGTGTGACATTACCTGGCCTTTAACAGCCAATATAAAGCCACATAAGCATTGGTCCACTTTAGTAATAGAACACCACCACATACATGTCAGCATAGATGAATGTGTTTGAATGTACTTTTACCTGTGTGCAGGTCTGATCTGGGTTAGGTCTATCGTTAAGCATCTGAGGAACAGGGCTGGTCTCATTCTCTTCTGCTGCAGCAGGAGTCTGAAGGCCTTTCACCTGAAATAGACAGACAAGAAGAGACTCAGAACTGTATGAAGAGACATTCACAGGCTAATAAGGTCATCTAATGGTGAAACAGCACTGAACTTTAACTGAGAGCATGGACTAAAAAGCAGCTCACGTCTATTCCAAGAGTTTGCAGTGGATCAAATCAAAATATTGCTTTCAAACATCTAACAGCTCAGACACAGTATACAATTACAAATGTTAAAATCACAGTTGAGGTCATGTCAGGTGTTGCCACAGTGCATTAAAAACAATTACCGTAAGAACTGGACGGAAGGGCCCCACATGGGTCAGACTACAGACATACGAGTGTGTAAAGGAGGGACTTGAGAAACAAATGTATTTGGAAGATGGAAGGACCCCATAAGAACATGACTGGAAACATGCCGGTGTGTGTGACATTACCTGGCCTTTAACAGCCAATATAAAGCCACATAAGCATTGGTCCACTTTAGTAATAGAACACCACCACATACATGTCAGCATAGATGAATGTGTTTGAATGTACTTTTACCTGTGTGCAGGTCTGATCTGGGTTAGGTCTATCGTTAAGCATCTGAGGAACAGGGCTGGTCTCATTCTCTTCTGCTGCAGCAGGAGTCTGAAGGCCTTTCACCTGAAATAGACAGACAAGAAGAGACTCAGAACTGTATGAAGAGACATTCACAGGCTAATAAGGTCATCTAATGGTGAAACAGCACTGAACTTTAACTGAGAGCATGGACTAAAAAGCAGCTCACGTCTATTCCAAGAGTTTGCAGTGGATCATGGATAGGGTTAGGATAGGGTCATGGATACATGTCAGCATAGATGAATGTGTTTGAATGTACTTTTACCTGTGTGCAGGTCTGATCTGGGTTAGGTCTATCATTCAGCATCTGAGGAACAGGGCTGGTCTCATTCTCTTCTGCTGCGGCTGGAGCTTGGGTTTTTTTCAACTGGATTGCAGATAAAGAAGAACTCATTTTAACACACATCAAAGATCAAAGATTAAATGCATTTCCATAGACAGTCAAGAGTAATATTGGAAACATGGTTAATTTTGGAGAAATACAAAATTTTCTTTTGCAACAAAAAAATTTAAAAAAAGAAATCTCTATACTTAATCTAACCAACTCACCTTACAGCGCCAAGGCCATTTTGAGTCACCATAGTTGTAATCAATTTCATCTCCTATTTCTATTTTCTTCAGAGAAAAAAGGCACAAATGTGGTTTGTTGTCAACTATGATTTTTTTCATAACGCAATTTGGATTTTGGTGGTTGTCATTGACCAATCTTCCGAGAGATAAATCTTCTTCAGATGCATCCAGGCTGAAAAGTATCAAAAAAATGGTAATAGTTTTACATCTTTTTAAAAGTTTTATTGAAAGAGTTATTTTCAAAAGAATTTAAGAGTATTTTTGCTTAACTCATTCATCAAGTATTAAACCCTTGTTTCAGGGTTAACTCATAATTTCTCTAAATCAATACAAAACATCCATCTTTCAATGTTTACCATAAGTGATGATTCTGCCACTGAAAGTCAAAGAGAAATGTGCTTTCAATCTCTGAGTATTTTCTTGACTTGCATTCCTCCTGTGTGAGGAGTTTACCCCTGTACTCCAACACGAAGTCCCCGGGTTCAATGGGTTGTGTGGCAAACACTCCTCTTCCTACAATAATATATAATAATTAAACATTTCATTTTGGGACTCAAAAACAGATACTACAGTATTTTCAAAGTGAGGTTGATGTTCTTGCGTCTAGTCAGTGTATTACCTGCAGACAATGCTCAGCACTCTCCCAGTTGTGATACACACTCTACAGGTAAAATGCTTTTTTGATCAGACTTTGTGGCCAAAAAATGTTTTTGATGCAGACCCATCCACATCAATGCATCATTGAGGTCCTGTCTATGCTCTGTTTGGTTCCCTTAAAGGAGTCATGACCTGTAATTTTCACTTTTCCACGAGAATCAATAGCCACTGTCGGGCCAGTGCGAGCCAGGGCTTTAAACTGGGCCGAGCCGGGCTAATGGCCTCGGGCCAGGAGCACCGGGCTCAAAACCAGCTATTGCGTTTCCACTGTCTGGCCAGAAGCTCCACAGCGCTTCACTAAAACACGCTAGGGCGTGTTTTAGTGAACTAGCACGGCCCGGCTCTGGCCCGACAGTGGAAACACGGCTATTGTATGTTATGATTGCCTAACGATTATACACTGGCCGGGAAGCCGATATTTAAAAGTGAAGCGTTTGTTTACCCCTGGGTTCGTCAACCAGCCCACGTGCACGCGCACTCAAATACGAGATTTTAATTTCTGCCCCGACTTGACGTCAAGACGGGGCAGGAAATACCATACATGGAAACCGCAGACCTATGCTGCAGGAAGCCCGCCCTGCCCCTCTCCCCCTCATATTCAGTCGCGAAAGATGCAGAAACGTAGTGCACACGTGAGTTGCTCTGTTGTTGACTGCCAGAATCAACATGTAACTTAAATGTGTTTTCTCTCCCAAGAACGGACCAAGCTGTCAGGGACCAGTGGATTAAATTCATTTTTAATGACGCGGTTCCTACAACCCTTCCCACTGGCTTAACGTTAGGTGTCTGTGCTAATCATTTTACACCGGAATCGTTCACAAATTTGAATGTCTAAAAAACCACAACGTGAAACAAGGCAAAAACACCACATGATAGCAAACGTTGATCTCAATAACAACTGTAAGCTGGTAAAAAAAAGTAGACTACATCTCCGTTAATGTAATCTACATTAAATAAAAGGTATAATGAATGTCTCAGACAAAATGATTGTTTTTACCATTCAGAGACATCTTGATGTAGACGTCCTTCCATCGACTCTACATCTTCCCTTTCCAGCTCAGATTCAGAGTCTGGCTCGTGCATGTACGGTTGAATTCCGTAGGTCGCGGCCAGGTCGGTTTCATTCACAACTTGCGCCATGATGTCATTTTGGAATGATATGCTGAAGTTACCTGCGGTGTCAACCCCCCTCCTTCCTGCCACCAATCAACGCGCCCCTTTGCATTATTAAAATGACCATCCATGACAGCCAAAATATCACATCAGATCTTGCGAGACAATAATGCCTTCAGAAATAAGGGTCAGAGGAGCTCTCCACTTTTCTTTTTTAGAAGGGCCTGAAAGGCTATAATAGAGCGTGGGTATCCAAGGTAATACTAAGTTATGACTCCTTTAAACTGAGAGTGCCGTGTACCATTTAGTGCAGGTAACACCAGTGAAGCGTAAGAACATCATGCAACTCAGACTTTTGACATAGACAGACAGATGTACTATACTGATCCAAAACTGGAAAAATACATTGTAGCCGCAGCAAGGCATGAAACTAAATATTAAATAGCAATATAAAAAACGGAAAGTATTCCTGATTTACAAAATAAATATAGGACACAGAAAAGCAATATAACAAACGTATATACAACAAATAGAGAGACTAGTTAAATAATGTATTGTGCAAATGAGCTTTAAAGACCCACTCCGATGATAATCATGTTTTTCGTGTTGTTAACATGTTCTTGTGGCATTTTTCTAAAGCTAGAGGACATATCTTTAGAAAATTAAGCTCAAAATTGCATTTTTGAGTATTTCTGCATTCAAATGGCTGTGAACCAATGGCAGTCACTAAAAGGCAGCCTAAAACAGACTGGAGTTGTGATGTAATAACTCTGGGGGGGCCACAAGCTCCTGCCCCACTCCGCTCAGGTTCTGAGGAGTAGAGAAGACAATGGCGGATCAACACCTGTGTGCTGTAGTGGGTTGCAGTGCTAAGAAGAGAGATATTGGTATTAGCTTTCATAATTTACCGCAGCGCTGGCTCCGCCCACAACGCAGAGGCTAATTGCTAATGAGCACAGCTGGGACACTCAAGCAGAAGATTACTAACTTTGTCAGGCGGGGAAATTATATTGCCAGATGCCTAGCATGCAACTTAGCCAAGTCTACCCAACGAACTAGCCATGACTGGTGGGGAGGATGAAGCTGCTGCCGGGAGCTTTGAATCTCAGGTGGCTATATGCATCGTTGTTGTACGGGGCTGTACATTGCTCCATTTACACTTGGTCACATAAATGTGTCGGATATAAATCCGATTTTCAACTCCCGCACTATATACTGATTTAATGGAGTTAAGATATGTGCTGCATTTTATTGATCGTCAGCTAAAATGTCAACATCAAAGAGAGAGTGGCAACAGCGCTGGTAAGATCATCTCGTTTCTTTACTTTTAATGAAGATGATTGTGTGTTAAGCATCTGCGACTTACTTTCACTTTGATTTGCGATAGTTTGCAAGTTGTCTTGATGAATAGATGCTCAGCTGCGCCGTGTTGCAGTAGCGTCGTCATATCTAGCTATAACATGACGTATAGCCTATAATAACACGCTCTCACACGTTTATTTTTTTGCCTTTTTGGGAGGAGTAACATTTACATATGTGGTTTCAACAACCAGATGCACATACACTTGTCCGATCACAGAAAACATATGAAGTGAAGAGTAAACAGCCCCCGAGTGGTGGTATGCCAGCGAGCTTTGCTTGGCATAATTTAAAATGGTTGGTCGCAGAGTAAACGGTCACGACAATGCTCTTCTTCTGTTGTTTGTTTACACTATGCACAAAACACAGGTAGCCTAGATCGCGCAGTAGGGTATTTCATTCATGTTAGCTGACGACACCTTGTGTCCCCGACAGGAAAATACCCAGCTGCGTGTTCTGTGAATGTAGGCGCGGTGTCAATTTAGAACACATAGGAATTGCGCGAAAATATAACGATATTCGAAAATGCTTTTTTATGATCGAATTTCGCACGCAGTTCCGACTATTTGAAGATCGCGACTCATCCCTAACATCAACAATAATACTTTTTTGCTTTTGAAATGCACAAGTTGTGTCAAGGAATCTTCTGCAACTTACCTTTGTAACGGTCAATGAATCTCGGCATAAACCCATCCTTGTCAGTGCAAGACAGAATGTATGTCTTTGCATCGTCTATAGGCTTTTTCCTCCTCCTCCTTGTGGACATAATGGCTCTGTGAAAATAATTGTAATTCGTACTTAGTCAAGGCAAATCTCACAAAAAGGTTTTTGAAAAATAGCAAGTCACAAAAAAAATCTATTATGTAAAATAAATAAATAAACAGACATTCATACAAACACATAGACGCTGCAACAGCTGTGTACTGAGCTTTGCTATTGCAAGATGCACATTGTTTAACATCAAACACGGGCTAATGAAATATGCAAATTCTGAAATGAGCACACTGAAAGCTGACCGAGCCTGTTGAAGCCGAGAAGTTAACTTGTTAGATGATAACCATGTTGTGCTGCACACACTCAGTAATCAATTTAAACTAGGGCTGTCAAACTTAACTTCTGGTACAGCAGCATGGCGGCATTGCGACATGACCATTGACTGACATATGCAGCATCACATCCTTCCTCATACATACGCGCATGGATGGTTATCGGGGGGTCCAGGGTAGGCCGGTACCACCCAGACAAAAAAAGCTTGGTGAAAACTTCCCTTAGAAGTATTGAGTCTAAGCAAGCAAAGGTTTCAAATCTTGCTACATTTGTTGATCAGTCACAGTGATGCTCTGAAATTTAAGAATGTGTTTTTATTTGTTAAAAATGTGGGACAATGACGTGACGCCTAAATTTTCTGTCCGACTGCAACTTCTGTTTTGAAAACATCTTTGAAATTACTCTGAATTTATTCAAATTTATATTCTGCACTATTTGGCATGATTTCCAAAATGTTTTGTAATCCTTTAAAAAAATTCAAAGCATTTGCATTTATATTTCCATCATAATATACAAACAAACTTTGTCCGATGTCTATTTTATGAAATATCATGTGGTGCGAACATCAAAGAACTACCATTTTGGGACTTATATGTTGAAAACTATTCAAACACAGGAAGTTGCATCATAAACCAATTTACCAAGGACCCATGGAAGCAGCAAGCAGGTTTGTAATTCTCTCAAATTGGAAAAAAATAAAACTTTGTAATGGTTGGTATGTAGTTGCCAAATTTGGATGTCATGTGGTATGACCTAAAAAAAAAAAATGTAATATTAGTTATCTCTACAAATATATATTTTTATTATAAATTTCATAGTGACCTTTTTTGGCAAGGTAGCTTGTTTTGTTTAGGTGGCCAATTCTGTGCCTGTAAATTATGAAAATATCATGTGGTGCGACCACTGTAGACTGTTTTCAATGATAGATATATGTCCTAGATTGGCAGTTTTATGCATTTATATTCAATCGACGGTTTATATTAAAAAAGTACTTTACTTTAGTATCATTTGGAATAGATTTTTATTTATACATTTCAGACAGTTTATGTTCACTCTTTGTACAATATGAAAAAAATAGAGCATGTAATTTCAGTTTAGTAATACTGCATTTATTTGTAGTGTATTTATTATTGCCTATTTATTTAAAACTATTTTAATCTATTTTACCACTGCCTGCCAAGCGAAAAAATTCTTACCCTGCAGCAAGAGCAGAGTACCTTGATAGGAGAAGAGTGAAATATAAAATATCTGTTTTCTATGTGAATATATAGTAAACTGTAATTTATTCCTGTGATCAAAGCTGAATTTCCAGCATCATTACTCCAGTCTTCAGTGTCACATGATCCTTCAGAAATCATTCTAACATGTAACCCTAGACCACAAAACCACTCAATGGGTCAATGTCATATGGGTAAATTTTTTTCAATTGAGATTTATACATCATATGAAAGCTGAATAAATAAGCTTTCTATTGATGTATGATTTGTTAAGATAGAACAATATTTGGCCGATACAACTGAAAATCTGGAATCTGAGGGTGCTACAAAATCGAAACATTGAGAAAATCGCCTTTAAACTTGTCCATTTATGTTTGCGATATTGCTATATTCACTCACAAAAATAAATGTTTATACATTTCTGGTAGGACATTTACAAAATATAAAACATCTTTATTTAATATCCTAATGATTTTTGGAATAAAAGAAAAAAAATCAATAATTTTGACCCATTCAATGTATTGTTGGCTATTGCCACAAATACCCTGTGCGAGTCACTAATGATTTGCTGCTCAAGAAACATTTCTGATTATTATCAATGTTCATATTTTTGTAGAAACTGTGATACATTTTATATGTCAGGATTATTTGATGAATAGAAAGTTAAAAAGAACAGCATTTATTTGAAATAGAATCTTTCGTAACATTATAGCCTGCGATTGAAAGTGACACTGAATGTGTCCTTGATTAATAGAAGTATTAATTACTTTTAAAAAAAACTATTGACCCCAAATGTTAACTGTATACAATACTTTTATAAAAAAAAAGTTTATTAAATGTATATGTTCAGGAAAATTCTGTGAAATTTGTATAAAATCTGGTTTAAATCAATTTTTTTGTATAAAATATATTGTTCATTGATCTCTTCAAATAGATTTTTAACTATATAAGGTCTTCGTGTCATTTGGAGCGACCACTTATCATGTGGTGCGACCAATAAAAGCAATCACTGTATTAAATTTAAAATAAAATATTTTATTTCTGTGGCTGAAATATGAATCACAGATACAGTATGCTTTAGTAAATTATATTTTTAAAACATTTCTATCAGTTTTATGTGATTTACAGGGAAAATAAGTCTGTTAACTAGATTTAAGAAGGCAACTCAGAAATTATAGAACAAAAAATGAGATCATTATTTACAAAAACTCAAAAGAAATGCAAATGCTTGGTTTCTAAACACTTTACTTACTAAGAACTTGTAAAATAATGTTTAAGCATGTTAAGGAAATTAATAAATTTTAAGATAAATCACGGTCGCACCACATGACATTTTTTAAGGCTACGGACAATTCATCTAGATGAAAAAACTCTAAAATCACTTAAATTAAATTTTTAAAATGAATTTAGGTGTACACAACATCCTTGATGTTTGAACAATTGCAACAGATATTATCATTTTTAGTATTTTAAAATTGGCCTGTCGAAAATCCTTATACGTCATTGACCCATATACAGTGGGTATGGAAAGTATTCAGACCCCTTTAAATTTTTCACTCTTTGTTTCATTGCAGCCATTTTCCAAAAATCAAAAAAAGTTCATTTTATTTCTCAGTAATGTACACTCAGCACCCCATCTTGACAGAAAAAAACAGAAATGTAGAAATTTTTGCAAATTTATTAAAAAA
>NW_025738646.1:0-13875 GCF_021292245.1 Micropterus dolomieu
TGGAGTAATGTTCTGCAGCTGACACTGACGTTCCTGTGGAGGGTCAAAGCAGAGAAGATCATTTTTCCTTTGAGGGATCTAGTAATTACCATTAAAAACACACACATAATGTAATGCCATCCTTTTGGATGGGCAATTCAAATATACTCAACACTATAAAAAACAAACTGGTGAAGAGTTCTTGTAAGTAGTGTTGCCCTGGCAGCCGGCATTTTACTACAAATTCCTCATAGGCATGCAGAATGGATAAACATTTAAATGCATTAATTTGTTGCAAAGAATTATCTGGGAAGCATGAATGTCTGTACAAAATGACACGGGAACCCATGCAGTAATTATCAAGATATTTCATTCTGGACCAAATTGGTGGACATTGCCATCCCCAGAACCAAGATGCTAGAGAGGCTAAAAATCTACCAGCAAGTTACAAATGTCATTGTGATTCAGATTATAAAATCTAATTAAGATTAAATATATCCATACCTTACTCTTACTAGCGTGTATGTTGAGGCCTCTGAAGGGTCTTTGGGGTTTGTGCAGGAGGGCCACCAAATGGCCAGCAGAAATGAGCGCAGTCTCATGCACCTCTGTTTCCTCTAGAACTTGTTGTAAGCGTTTCACGGCTCTTGTGGAAAAGCACAGTTTAAACCATGCATTATACTGATTAACAATTGTTTTCCGAAGAACCTATTATTTATTCTGGACCACAGAATGAATTAACCTTAAATCTGATTTCAACCTCCGCCCTCAGCAAATTCTTCATAGTGCCCTAGTTTTCACTATGATATGTAGAATTAGTCACACACAAACACAGATGCTAATATGCTACATGCTAAACATAAAAGTCCCAGCAGTTATCAATCATTTATAATTAATAATTTGACATACAATTAAAATGTTTACCCGATAGTGTCTTTATCTTTATCGTTTCGATTGTTGAAAATGTTGTTTACTTCATCCATACAACATCTGGAATCTGTAACATGCAATTCATCATTAATGATGAATGATTTGTTGATATTCAATATATACACAAGTACATAGCACATAAACAAAAAAACATTTAGTAAAGGATCCCACCATTTGTTCTTCTCATTAACATATTACAGTTTCTACTGTGATTCTGGCACTGGCTTGACCCTTTTATTAGGGGTAATTGTAATTGCCTGTTGTAATTGGTCAGATTTTGTGGAATCTAAGCAGTGAAGCGGCTGGAGCCCTATTGTTTTTGTTCTCATTCTTCTTCTTCTTTCTTTTTCTTTCTTTCTTTCTTTCTTTTTTCTTCTTTTTCTCCACTAAAAGTGTTTCTGCAGCAAAAACTGCTGGATGAAAACAGCACTAATATTGCAGTGCTATAACAATCAACAAACAGCTTTGTTTAGAGTCAAACTTCTTCTCAAAAACCTATTTTTGCGTACTCACCCTACACCGCTTGGCCAATTGACCTGAAACTTTGGCAGGATCATATACGTCGGGCAACGTCGCTGATTAAAACTTAACTTATAATTTTGATTTGTCAATCCGTTATTTTTTTTCATAAATGTCACTTTTGTATCATTATGTACAATTTTAAATAAATGCTTATAAATCAAATTTATAATAAACAAAGTTGAAGTATCCATTCAGATGATCAGTCTGAGCTTTGCTGAGCAGTCCTGGGATATTCTTCCACTAGGGGGGCACCATGCAAAATGTTTATACCTCTTAATTTGGCATTTGGATTTGTATAAAATTCAGTTTGTACGATCAGGGGCACTATTCAGTTGATGCATAAAATTTGCTAATGATTGCTGAAAGTGGGCATAGTTTATTACAGAAAATGTAAATTTCTAGGCATTTCTCATTCCAAAGTTTGAAAAATCTAATCAAAACCAACCGTACGTCCTAGAGAGCTATACTTTTTAAGCACATCCACTGATTTGTGACTAATGTTTGCCTCACTGCAACCTATGGTCAATTCCGAAGTCAGTCACTCTATATTTTTCAGAATATGTTAATTCAGTTAACATCTATATCTCCACAAGTCTTTCTCCATACACTACCAAAATCAACACAGACATTCTCTAGACATCTGATATCCAGTGTTTCAAAGGGTTTTCAGATCGGTCAAACGGTGAGTCTGCAGTGATATTCAGTATTTTGCCATAACTTACAGTACAGTATGCACAACATTTTCTTTTTTCCTCAGCGTTGGATCAAATTCTACCAAAATAATTGACTTGAATAATTTTTTTCCCGAATTTTACTAACACCATTTTGACTGTTGCAAGCGTTTTAAACTGACTAAAATATCTGGCACGTGATGTCACTGCCTCAACTTACGAGAAAGTGTGAGGAAACAGCCTTTTACCAGTAGCTCAGTCAGTAAGTCACCTACTCTAGGGATCTGAAGTTTCAGGGTTCGTATCCCTGGGTCACCAAGTCCGACTTGTCAACGATGGGGGTGTTGAGATCATAGGAAGTCAAAGTTTTCCTATTGTACACTTTCTTAGTTTTCTCTGCTAAAAAGTGTTTGTGCAGCATTAATCTTGGAAACATAAAATCTGGCAGGTAGGTTGAAAATTTCACCCACTAGTCAGGTACATACACTCTCTGGCCTCAAGGGGATGCTGTAAAAATCAAGTCATGATCAAAAGTTATTAGAATAATTTTGATAATCCAAAAAATGTTATAAAGTAAGAACTTCTTGTAGTTTGCAATTAAACAGGAAGTGATGTCAAATCTCCACATGGGTCTCTTTGATTAACATGAAACTTGGGCCAGAACCTTCCCATGCCCCTTCGAGGCTGTGTGACAAATTTGATGCCAATCGGCTTCTTGCTGATATTATTTTGTCAACCTATTGTTTTTAATATTTTCCAGTCTCTGTGCTGCTATCCACTTACGATTTTGGCCGTGCCCGTTGGACCTCTGGTCTGACTTGCAACACCTCCACACGTCGGTCTTGTCTTGCACCGATGGGATTGTATCAAAATTATGCTTGCGTGTAAGTTCAGTACTGTTTGTGTTATTTGTGATAAAAGGAGACACCAAAGACTGGACCAGCAAACAGCTTAGCCACCACGTCATCCTGTGAAGTTAAAAGTAAAGAAAAAAGTATGCTACATACAGTATCTCACAAACGTGAGTACACCACTCAAATTTTTGTAAATATTTGATTATATCTTTTCATGTGACAACTTTGAAGAAATGACACTTTGCTACATTGTAAAGTAGTGAGTGTACAGCTTGTACAAAAATGTATAACAAGTAATTTCATGTCAGGGTTTACAGAGTGTGCACGGGTTGAGGACCCAAACGTAAGACACAGGAGCAGAGCAGAAACAGTTCTAGAGGTTTATTAACAAAAAACTTATACACTACTGGGAGTGGCAGAGTTCAAACAAGTCCAAATAAAACAAGTAATCCAAACTGACAATCCAAATGTATAAATCAAAGTCCAAACAGGGAAAGTCAGAAAACACAAAACTAAATCCATAGACGGAAATCCAAATGTCCACAGGAAGAGGGAGGGAACATTCAGGGAATGACACAAGACAAGACAGGCCAACTGGTGGACATAAACCAGAACAACCAACAACGGACCAAGGTGAGTAAAACAAAACACAGAATACATGTGACTCAAAACGGGAAGAAACTACTAAACACATCTAAGAACCAAGACAAAGAACTGACACAGAAGCCTGACTACACAAGAACTAAGATAAGAACACAGACTGAGACCAGGACTGTGACATTTCCATACATTTGGTTAAATAATAACTAGACATTCCACAGGCCTAATATCAGCATCAATATTGATAGCAAAATTAGGTGGTTCTGACCTAAAAACAATCAAAACATAGCCTACCTTTTCATGTTGCTCAGTCCCTGTAGAAATGAATTTGTCTGAAGAGAATACAGCTGATGTGACACCAGGACCAAAGCAAGTGAGGAACCTGCTGAAAACAAGGAGCTGCATAGGAAGTTGAAAAACACGTAAATGATGCCGTGAGATAAAAAGAGGAAGCAACAGACAGAAAGCTAAAAATAACTGACATTTAGAGTTTCCAATGTAACAAAAAATGTATTATCATTATTATCATCAGCTTTTCTGTAGTCAGAACTCTGGAATTAATTTTCGGGAGAAGGAGCACCAACGGCGACAAGGTGGAAATTAGTAAAGTGCCTGGTTAAAAATTACTATTTATATATATATATATATATATATATATATATATATATATATATTTATATTTATAAGTAATTTATATAAGAGCCTCTTAGCAACATAAAATCCATGTGGAACATCATCAATGAATATCATCTAATTTTCTTAATGATGGTATTTCTCTTACCAACCCTTCTCATATAGCGAATGGCTTTAACAACTTCTTTGCCAATGTTGGTAGAAATCTTGCTGAAAAAATAGTTTGTACAGATGATGTCCAGTTGATTCAATTATTGGTTGCTTCCCCAAATTGTGTAATTTTGATCCCCCTACATCTAGAGAAGTGTTTGACATTATAGTCAACCTCAGCAGGGTTGGGAGGGATACTTTCAAAATGTAATCTGGTACAATTACTAATTACTTATTTAAAAATGTAATCAGTAACATAATCCAAGTACCACAAAATAAAAGTAATGTAATCTGATTACTTTTAGTTACTTTTGGATTACTTCAATGCAAATAGGCAAAAGTGAAGTATCAATGATGTGTTTTCTGCTCAGTGTATATTTAGAGAAACATGGAATAACAAAATCTCCCATTCCCAAAATCCATGTTTAAATGTTTTTATATGATATGGTTTTCACTATGTCACCACTATGGCAGTATCTCAGACATCAATGACAAAAAACATTATTTTCTTGATGACATTTAAGAAAATGTGAAAAATAATTTTAAGATGTTGATGACTCATTTTGCACTTGACATTTCCAGGGACAGCTCCAGACAGGAAACGAGGACGTCTAGTCAACCTACTTTATAAAGGTGTTTACACCTTTACTCAAGAAAGGGAGGTTTTCAGGCCAAGGGCAGGGGGACCCACCAGGGAATGATGGAGGGGTGTAGCGCCTGATGGTGAACGGGCAACAAAACCTCGCTCCACAGCTTCCCAGTGAACAGGGCATGAACACGAACAGACTCAAAGACACACAGGAAATCCAGAACTGAGATGATTTACACAGAACTTCTTGATGTATATAGTTAGCTTTACTTTTTGCTGAAACGCTCACTGTAGCCTATCTGCCTGTATCTGTGGCTGGTTAGCTTGGTTGGTTTGCCGTGCTGCTAGCAGTACTATTAGCTTACTCAGCCAAGGGTGCCAAGAGCCAAACCCAGCAAGAAAATCACCTCAGTGCTGTTTTCCCAGTGGTCAAACTGGACTCTGTTGGTCTCAGAGGCTGTGCTCAGTCTGGAACCAGTCTGCAGAGTCTCCAGGCAGTCAATGGACATAAAGTTGTTACTGTGATGTAGAGACAGAGCTCAGTTAAAACTTTATGGATGAAAGATACATTTGTTACAGATTAATAACTCACCACTCTGAAACTCTTGCTCTAGTCTATGTTACCAAGCTGGTCGGCAACATGTACAGCTGAACCGAAGCCGCGTTTACTGGCTTCTCACTGACCTGCCCTTCTCTGCTTCTGATTGGCTAGTAGTCCTTAACTGGGAACTGCTCATGTACAACTCCCAACAAAGATCTTGTAGAGGTAAGATGTATCACTCCATAGCTAAAACGAAGCGTTCAACACACAGGGTGAAAAGAGGAGCTGCAGCAATGTGCAGTATGACAAAAAATATGGTGTTTTTTGAAAATTAAACCATGTAAACCTGTTCTGGTACAACCCCTAAATAAAATTTTGGATTTTCTGCACTTGAAAATGAGCGTAATACCACCTCTTTAAAATATCATTAAATAGTTTATTTTTGGTGATATTCAGTATTCATACAACAAGTAAAGATGAATTGCCTGATTAAATTTTGTAAACTAGTGAAAATGTGGGCAAACAATGCAAAAAAAAAGCTTTTATTCAGCATAACGGGTGACATAGTGGTATAACATGAAACTTTTTTATTGTGCTGAAGTACAAAGTGTGATACTGAAGGACAGATTTGATACATGCACATATTAAACAGACAGTTCCTTGGCCAGCTATATAAAGTTATGACCTTAACCCATAGACTGTAAATAAGAAGTGGACAGTGGACTCGAGTTTGGCCGATAGGGTCAATGTAGACACATTCAGTAGTAAATCATGGTTTTGTTTGGTTTTGTTTTTGAGGATTTTCAGTCAGGATTTAGAGCTCATCATAGCACAGAGACAGCACTGGTGAAAATTACTAACGACCTCCTAATTGCATCAGACAAAGGACTTGTCTCTGTACTGGTTTTATTAGATCTTAGTGCTGCTTTTGATACCATTGACCATCAGATCCTATTGCAGAGACTGGAACATTTCATTGGCAGTAAAGGAACCGCTCTAAGCTGGTTTAAGTCCTATTTATCAGATCGATTTCAGTTTGTACATGTTAACGATGAATCCTGTCCAGGCTAAAATGGCAAAAACAAAGACCTAAAACAGAGAAGTTTGGAAACGCTGCCAAAGTTTGGAAACGCTGCCGAAAATCCAGAGGGCGTTTTAGTGAAGACGGGCCAAAACAGAGGACTTTAGAAATGATGACACAGACGCTCACGCTCGGCTCTCTGATTGGGTCTAATAAGTCCTGCAAAGCAGAAACACAATGCTACTAACAGAGTTTCTGAGTTGGTATTTTTATTAAAATATTCTGAACCGTGCAAATAACACTTGTAGGCTACTGTGCATGTTGCCGCTTTTACTTTGCAAAGACCCCCAGTCTGTTTTCCACTGCCACAGTCCCGTATTACATTCAGTAACAGTCCCAGCTCGTTATTGGTGCATGCAAAAAAAATGTGGTCTTCATCTGCATTTCTTTATTCTTTCACCAAATCTTCTGCAACTACGGAAGAGCCCGTCTGCTTCATGTTTACACCAGCACACGCATGACCAGTGTTCCTGAACGGGCAAAAGCTTTTTAGTCGTTTTAATGTAGACAGAGATCAATTCTAAAACACAGTTAAAACGCTACTGTAGACGGAGATCGTGTTTGTTTTAATTTTCCGTTTGTAAACTAAAACGGAGTAGTGTGGATAGGGCCTCAGGGGAGCAGCCTTGAGGAAGCCACTGAAGTTGTTACCCATTATGTCACCTTCTGTGAGGATAAGATTTTCCCGCAAAAAACTGTGAAAGTATTCTCTAACAATAAACCCTGGAAAAACACCTATGAATGAAAAGAAAATAGCATTCAACTCAGGAAACAGAATTCAGTCCAAACTCATTCAAAACAGACTGAATAAGGAAATAAAAACAGCAAAGAAAGGATACAAGGAAAGCACTGAGAAACTCTTTCGGGAAGGCAAAGCTAGAGATGCCTGGCGAGGAGTTAAAACACTGGCTGGCCTCCGCAGTAACAGCTCAGCATCATCCGGGACAATAGACTCTGTCAACATGGCAGAGGACCTCAATCAATTCTATATGGTTCTACTCCGGGTTTGATCAGTCTGATTTTTCACAAGAGAAGAAGGAGCTAATAGCTGAGCTCACTCCTGTGATACCTGCCCAAGCAAATCTGGAGCTGCAGCAGGAGGAGGTGGAACTCATGTTGAAGATGATGAAACTAAACAAAGCACCAGGACCTGATCAGATCTGTGTCCGGTTGCTGAAGGCCTGTTGCAGCCAGCTGGCAGGTGTTTTCTGTTATCTGTTCAACCGCTCCCTGTCAGAAAATTCAATCCCATCAACCTGGAAATCACAAATCATCTGTCGATGAGCCAAAAAGAGCAATCCCGCCAATGACTACCGGCCTGTGGCATTAATATCTCTGGCAATGAAAGGCTTATTCTCTTTTGGGGGGCGTACTAACATTGCTACATGGCATTAATTCCAACCGTGAAAAGCCCAGGTCATTCATTAGACCAGTCTATGGATTTCTCTAGTGCTTTTAACACAGTGCAACCTCATCTGATGGGATAAAAAAAGCTCCAAGCGGAGTGGTGCAAGCAGAACTGTCTTGACCTCAACCCCTCTAAATCAAAGGAACTGTTGACTTCGCAAAGATTAATAAGTAAGTTTCCATCATCCGAACACTGTTAGTTAACAACCAGCCAATAGAAATGGCTGAATCATATAGATGCCTTGAGACAATAATTGATCACAAACCTACCTTCCAACCAAACAGTGAAAACATTTTCTCCAATTGTCAGCAGCGCCTCTTTTTCTTGAGGAAGCTCTGCAGACTTCAAGTTCACCAGTCAGTCCTGATGGCTTTTTAAAAATGCTTCATTGAATCTGTAATGACCTTCAATATATCAGTGTGGTTTGGATCACTATCAAACATGCATCGCAAAACACTAAACAAAATCACAACAATGAGCAGTAAAATAATCGGACATTTGCAGGAACCCCCTGTCAGTATTTACAACAGGAGGACTAAACTAAAAGGACTAAGACAAACAAATAGCCTCAGACACCACTCACACACTGCAAAGCCACTACAGTCTTCTACCCTCAGGCCAGAGATACAGATCACTCACAGCTATGACCAGTTTTCCATTAGAAACATGAATGGTTGATTAACTTATTCATCTATGTGTATGTCCGTGTGTGTGAGGATTGTGATTTATTTTATTATTTCTCTATTTTAACTCAGTCTTTTTAATATTTACGGCCTATTTATCATGTATTTATTGTACTTTGAAAGCTTTACTTATTTACATAGAACTGTTTACTACTTATAAGTAATGTGTGTGAGTGTGTGTGTGGTATATTGCACTGTGTTTGTGGAACCGTACACCCACTGATGCTGAGGCTCAGCACGAATGAAGTTCCTAAAGTATAAATTAAGGTCTTTAAATTGAAATTAATTGAAAACAGCTCCTGAGTGGCAGTAGATTTATCTTCTTCAATAAGTTGAAAATTGTGCTCTCAGGAGTCTTACTTTATGTGCTTTATATAAGATATCACTTACAAACTCTACACGTGAAGGACGCAACTATGACTTGAATGAGTAAATATTAAACAAAATTTACCAGACACAAATCCTTTAAATATCAGACAAAGATACAAGTGATAATTTACATTATTTTATTGTCAACAAATCCATATAATAAATCCAATAATAAATCATCCCAACATACACAGACACAAGACTTAGCTGATGGTGCTAGGTGTTTCTCTACTCATCTTAACAGAGTTTCCAGTCTTTCTCAAAGACATCAAAAACCACAGGAAGATGAAGAAACCTGAGTCAAAGCAGAGAAAGAGACAGGAAGAGTGTTAGAGAGAGTACAGACAACTGGGATCATGTTAATCATGCAAATGCCACTGATAAATGATATGTTAGGCCAACACTGAACAAAAAAGTATGTATTATGCACCATTTATTCTGGATGATGGAAGTTGCTTGTAGTTTATTACTGCTTTCAGTAGTTACACACCATTGTGCCCCATCCTGACTACCCTGATACATTTCTCCACATCAAGACAAGTAACTTTGCAAAGCTGAAATATGCAACCAATGCCCATGAAGTTCCCCATTCATTTATATACAGTATGTAGGCCTATACATTGCTCAAAATCTGTATCAGAACAACCTGGAGCTGCACACGCTCAAAACTGTGGAGATGATCAAGGACTTCAAGAGCAGCCACCACACACTGCCCCCCATCACCAACAGCCCTGTGTCTGCTGTGGAAACCTTCAGGTTTCTTGGTTCCACTATATCCCAGGACCCAAAGTGGGAGCTCAACACTGACACCATCATCAAGAGGGCCCAGCAGTGGATGTACTTCCTGCGCCAGCTCAGGAAGCTCAACCTGCCTAAGGAGCTGCTAATCCAGTATACACAACCAATGTCCATCACTGTCTAGTTTGGATCTACAAAGGACAGGAGCAGACTACAATGGACAGTCAGGACTGCAGAAAAGATCACCAGTGCCAACCTGCCCTCCATTCAGGACTTACACATTTCCGGAGTCAGGAAACGGGCAGGAAACAGGGCAGGAAACATCACTGCAGATCCATCTCACCCCGCATACAACCTGTTCCAGCTTCTCCCTTCTGGTAGGCGCTACAGAGCACTGTACGCCAAAACCAACAGACTCAGGAACAGTTTCTTCCAACAAGCCATTGCTCTGATGAACAGCTGACTTCTGACTCAGTGTCAGGAACAATTCCTGTGCACCCACCTACCTCAAACACTTACTTATTTATTCCAGCATCCTTGCACTATGCTCCATTGCACTCTGTACATGTGTACATGTATGTATACATGTGTATGTATACCTGCATATCACATCCACCTCTGACATGTACATAATTAATGATAATAATAATTTACTCCTGCATCCTTTGCACTCTGCTCACTGCACTATTTGTCAATATGTCTATATTGTTTTTGTTTCTGTTTATATTGTGTATATTTGTGTTCTCTATATTGTAGCCTGTGTGTGATTTTATTATTGTGTTATTGTATTATTAGGTCCAATAAAGAGCATAAGCAAGTGTGAATCAGTGTCACTTGATTTGGTGCACATAAAAGTGACAACAGCTGCACTGGAAAGGAAACAACAAGACAACCCCCAAAAAGAGAATGGTTTTGCAGGTGGTGGCCACAGACAATGGCTCTCTACTCATTCTTCCTGACTGTTCTCTAGTTTTGTTTTTTGCTGGTCTCTTTGTCACTATTGGTACCATGAAGCAATACCTGCAGCCCATTCAGGTTGCACAGGTAGTCTGGCTTCTCCAGGATCGCACGTCCATATGTGCCATCGCAATAAGGTTTGCTTTGTCTCAAGAGCATGGAGGAGATACCAGGACACTGGCCGTTACACAACAAAGACAGGACAGTTCCATAAAGTGGCATCAACCCAGTTGCAGGACCGATATCTGCTTCTTTGTGCAAGGAGGCACAGGAGGAGCACTGCCAGAGTCCTATAAATGTACCTCCACTGGTGCTACTGGTGTGCATGTTTCTGTCCAAACTAGAAACAGACTCCATGAAGGTGGCATGGGGGCCCGAAGTCCTCTAGTGGGATCTGTGCTCACCGTGCAGCTTCATTGGCATTCGCCAGAGAACACCAGAATTGACAGTGTGACCATTGGCACCATGTTTTATTCACAGATGAGAGCAGGTTCACACTGAGCACATGCAACAGGTGAAAGAAAGGCAAAACTTTTGAACTATTTCGTTCATCGAGATCTGATGCGTAATTTAAGTTTTTCCTTAATTTTTATGAGATGTGTGTGTATTAGGGGAGTCCCAGACAAAGAATTTACAAAGTTGAATCAGAATTGTCAAGTCTGGCCTATAGTCGACTGATCGTCGAGTTGTGTGTGTGTGTGTGTGTGTGTGCGTGTGCGTGTGTGCACATTCACAGCTTAACTGAGGCTTATTGTTTATATATATTATATATAAGTTGTCTTGACCACATCTACTTGTCTAAATGCTTTGAGTTGCTGCCCTGTGATTGGCTGATTAGCTATTTGTTAGCAAGCAATTGAACAGGTGTATGTAATAAAGTGTCTAGTTAGTGTATTTATATCTATATAAAAATACACAACCCTTCCCGTCATATTTACAGTAAGATCACTGCAGGATAGAGCTGAACATGTGGAGGTTGTGCAGACCTTGCAGTGAGTTCAGGATGCAGAAGACGTAGAGGCCAGGAATGGTCAGGTAGCCAAATGAGAAGAAGACCAGGCCCCAGGTAATGCCAAGCAGAATGGTGACTCCCAGCAGGGTACAGATGTCCCGCTTGGCTCTGTCACTGTCACTCTGCCCAAACTGACTTGCAAAAGATGTAAAATGACACAGTAGCAGGTCATAGACAATCACACCAGTTAGAAATAATGAAATGTAAGTAGTCAGCAAACTCCAAAACTGCTTTTGAGGACAACACTGTAGTCTTGAAAACAGCTCCTGAGTTGCAGCAGATTTATTTTCTTCAATTTGTTTAAAATGGTTCTCTCAGGTGTCTTACAGAATATGTTGTCATCATTTCTAGTGCTTTCTATAAGTAAAAGTAAGTAAGTAAATTTTATTTATATAGCACTTTTCACAGATAAAATCACAAGGTGCTTCACAATAAATCAACAAAATACAGTTCTAGCTAAACACCAGAAACACATTGACATATGACAGAAAACTTTAAAACCAAGCTTAATGTTTAGCAAACGCCTGTTTGAATAACAGAGTCTTCAGCTGCTTTTTCAAAGAAACAACACAGGTACGTAACGAACTGGGGAGTGCATTCCACAACCTGGGTGCAGCTGTTTGGAAAGACCGGTGTCCTCTGGTCTTAAAGTGGGTACGGGGTACTACCAACAGCCTCTGATCTAATGACCTTAGGTTATGGGGGGGAGTATGTTGTAACAGGTTGGAGATGTAAGAGGGAGTTTGACCATGTAACGCTCTAAAAGTAAGGACCAACATTTTAAAATGAATTCTAAAATGAAGTGGCAGCCAGTGAAGGGAGGCTAGGACTGGAGTAATGTGCGCTCTTCTGCTTGTATGTGTCTAGCAGCTGAGTTCTGGACAGCTTGGAGCCAAGTGAGTTCTTTATTACTCATGCATGAACGGGAGGATATGACGGCATGGATGATCATCTCTAATTCTATCGAATTTGACACCATCAATCTTAGTTTGGATATGTTCCTTATAAGACTTTACTTACTCTACAAACTCTACATTTAAAGGACACAGCTATGATTTGAATGAGTAAATATTAAACGCATTTACCAGACAGGAGTCATTTAAATATCAGACGAAGATAAAAAAAAATACAAGTGTAAATATACAATTATTTAATTGTCAACAAATCCAATGAAAGGACCAAAACAAACAACGTGTTAGTCGGCCAGTCTATCGATACTTTCCCACTTCCCTACCATGTCTGTGGCACTCAAGCCCATTTGTTTCTACGGAAGACGCAAATATTGGCAAATGGGCTGCAGATATGTAGTTAAACTTTACAATAAGAAAATTCCTAAAACAGCTGGCCACTGTAGTTTTTGTCACAGCATGTTGTAGGTCACAGACACACACACACATATATATACATATTCACTGTGTGTATATATATATACATATATATACATATATATACACATACACATAGAGTTGGATTTTTATATATGTATATACAGTTGAATATCACCAGACTTAAAAACAAAAAAGAGTAGAATACAGAGAGTGCACATGGATCCGAACCTCTTTGCGCTGGCGGAAGCTCACCACACGTCGGACTGTCACCCCTAACATGATTATGTTAAAGGCGAACACCAAGCAGAACACTCCCACTGTAGTCACCATCTTCACTGTGTTATTGACTATATAGCATCTAAAAAGAGAGTTGGCATAGATCAGGATTTAATCTCATTCTCTGTAAAATCAAATATGAATTTGGTTATCAAAATGGGAATTCAGCTTTAGACAGTAAAAGTATTGCAAGAGCTGGAAGATATTCAGTGTATCAACTTATAAAACAGAAATAGATGAAAACTTATAAAATCGAATATATCGGAACATCCCAGATATTCCTTCTTATCATTTATGATAACTGTCATTACTGTGAGTGGGGTTTGTGTTCCAGTTCCAAAAACTTTCAAATACACAGAAACTCTAATGCACATGCAAAGCACTAAGTTAATTATAAGTCTAGATTGCAGATGGACTCTTAAACATCAGATCTCTCTCTTCTAAAGGTGTACTAGTAAATGAACTAATATCAGATTATGATATTGATTTATTTTGTCTTACTGAAACCTGGCTGGGTGATAGAGAATATGTTAGCCTAAATGAATCCACCCCTC
>NW_025738647.1:0-16373 GCF_021292245.1 Micropterus dolomieu
TGAGTTTGCAGAGGGCACTACTGTCAGTGTAAAGGGTTCAGGTTTGACCGTCCCAGCTTCAGTCCATCAGTCAGCATCTGAGCCCATCCAGCCAGGAGTCTCGGTGACTCTGAACTGTACAGTACACACTGGGACCTGTGATGGAGAACACAGTGTTTACTGGTTCAAAAACTCTGAAGAATCTCATCCAGGACTCATTTACACCCATGGAGGCAGGAACGATCAATGTAAGACAAAACCCGACACACACACCTGTGTCTACAACTTGCCAATGAAGAGCCTGAATCTTTCTCATACTGAGACCTACTACTGTGCTGTTGCTGCATGCGGACACATACTGTTTGGAAACAGGACTAAACTGGACTTGGCTGGTACGTACTGTAAAATTTTAAGTTAATTTGACTACTGCCTAACCGACCAATATTGACATTTTGAGGCCAAAACTGAGGATAAATACTGATTAGGACGTTTTACAGCGTAAAAATGAACTTGTCAGTGCTATCTAGTGGACAATCTCTATAATGCAAGGGCTTAGAATTTTGTAGGGATGAAAGGGACATATCCAACTACTTCTAAACTGTCCCTAGCAATAATTTTGATCCAAATATTAAAATACAACCACTGTTGTGGTGTCAGTGTCAAGTCAGTGTATTTGGTACACAAATGGTTAAAAGCTTACATTCTCCTCTATGAGTCCAATGCTTTTTTTATGTTTTGAAAGATTATGTACCCCTTCCCAGTGGTTTGGTCTGATAACAGTGACATGAAAAATCTGCCATTGCTGTAGTAGATATGGTAGTTCTGAACCTAGTTTGTAATGTCTCCTGATGTCTGGCTGTCTGCAGATGAGGTAAACTCTCCTGTGTATTTCTTGAGTGGAGCTTTGGTATTCAACACCACCCTGGTGGTTCTACTGGCTTTCTCGGTGTACAAGATGAACAAGAGAAACATCTGCCAATGTACAGGTAACTGACGCAGTTTTTATCAATCCGATTATTATTTATCTATAGCATAGACTGTATAAAAGAAGTGGATTTAGTCACGGTGACGTCACCCATTGGTTTGTACACTGCTGTTTTGTAAAAAAAAGGCTATAGTTTAGGGCTCCTCCATGTTGACTTTTTGCAACCAGCGGCACCGGGCGTAACCATTTTGATGAGCTAGCAATGTAATGCGAGGCCTAAAGCATATGCTGCTTTATGATCTATTTTCCTTTAAATTGGACCATAATTTACTAAATAAACATCATGCTGAATTGAATAAGACTTACTTGAATAAGACTATACACTCATTATGAAAGTGTTTACTGAGGTAATAAATCAGGTGAGAAGTAGGGTCATTTTACTATTATTTCTAATGGAACAGAACTTCTTTTTGCCACCACAGGAGTTGGCCCCTGCTGGCCATTCGATAGAATACTGGTCTAATTTACATCCGCATGGCTTCAGAATTCAGATCCCGGGGGTTCCTGCTTGATCTATAGTCACTGGAGATGGCTTGTAAATAAACAGCTTTTTACTTTGTTTGTTTCACAACAGAGTCTCAAATTGTTCCATCACCCACCACAACAAATGCACAGGTGAATATTATCTGTTGAAAATAACTGTTAACACATATTTGACATTACAAAAACTTGTTGTGTGGAGTTTGTTCTATTTCTCTCATGTACTGTTTTATTATTTGTTACCAGGGTTACCAAGATGCAGACAACCTCCATTATGCTGCTGTAAGGCATCACAGGGCCAACAGATCAAGAAAAGACAGACGAAAAGAGAACGACAACCCCATGAGTCAATGTGTGTACTCCAGTGTAAGGCAGTAGTGCTGACAAGTTTTCTTTGTACTTTTTTGTTGTGCAAGATGTTTTTTTCCACAGCTGTTAACATCTTCAGAAGTGATGTACATTTTCATAATATAGAAAGAGCTTTGTCAACATTATAAACATATACATACATAATGAATATAAAGCCTTGAGTTACAGTACGCTACTTCAAGAAGCTCATGCAATGACAGTTCAGCTGTCCAATGTTTTTATTTTTTATTTTGCTAGCAAAGGTGACATATTTCCACTATCACTATGCCTGTTGTATCAGCCTAAGGATGACAAAGCCTCTTATTAAAATAGCATGGTACATTGTGTTACTATGTTTAACTTTTCTTTTGGCTCTGTTTGTACTCAGAACACAGAAATGAAGCAGTCATTTCACTGAGACCTGTTGACCTTGCAGACATTTTGCTGTGTATCTATTTCAGTACAGTGGCCTTTGTGGTTTTCAGCAGGATGTACAGTAGAGGTGTGTGAACTCTTAGCAGGCAATCAGGCTGAAAACACGTTGAGGGGGGGCACATTTTGTGGGGACGTGTTGTTTAAGGTACTGGTAAGACTGCATTTGGAGGCATCATTATCAGAAAAACAGGATTTTATGACAACTATTTTATTGTTCATTACAACTATTGCGAGGTGAACTACCAGGAATGTGTGCTAGCATGTATGTGATTGGCCGTTGCAGCACCATGCCACATGCTGCTGCATTGCAGTAAAAAAACAAGGTGTATTGTGTTTTTGCTGTGGCTACAATGGACTGGCTTCATTCAAATGAATAAGAGGTCTGTGTTTTTCATGCAGACCTCAGGTCTGAACACAGCCTTAGATAGATGGTTGTTAAGCCAAAGACTGCTTGAACATAAACAATAATGTATTTGTCAGGTCACATTGTATGATACTACAATGTCTAATACTGATTAAATATTTAATCGAATTCTAGCAATGACAGGACACAAACAAGGAATAAAAAAAACCAATAGTTGTGTAGTCTAGTGTTGCAATGATCAAATAAAATAGACATGTAAAAATATCTAGTTAAATGTAACAATAGATTTAATTGATAGATTTGACTGTTTTCCCCAAAAGGAAGAAAAAATAAACTAAAATCTGGATCTCAATGAAAACTGCTGCTAGTGAGGTCTTTGGTTTGTTGTGAGTTTGCAGACGGGAGCCATCCAGTGAAGCTGCAAAGTATTATTGGTAAGCAAACACTGGGGCAGAAGCCATGGCTTATCTCTATTACCTTTAGTTTTGATAAAAATTAAATTTTTCATGAAGAACAATACACACTTCACACTGGAGACTAAAGTTGGTAAGAATCACATCAAAATGTCTGATGCACACCTTTCGGACTAAACTACTTACTACTGGGCAAACAATTATTCATTCATGCTTGAATTTGTAGTGGTACTATTATCAGTGTAAAGGGTTCAGGTTTGAAGATCCCAGCTTTGGTTCATCAGTCAGTGTCTGGGACCATCCAGCCAGGAGACTCTGACTTTAAACTATAGATTACACTCTGGGCCCTGTGATGGACAACACAGTGTTTACTGGTTCAAAACTCATCTTTTACACACATGGAAGCAGGAAAGCTCGGCGTGAGAGAAAACCGAACACACAAAGAGTCTCATGCTGGGACGTACTACTGTGGACACACCCTCATGTGGACACAGGTTTTGGAAACGGGATCAAGCTGGACTTAGCTGGTAACAAACATTCTAGCAAAGATAACCTCATTTGTTCAAAAGCGATGAATACTTTCTTATCACATTTGATTATAAAAACTTAAACCTCTGTCATGTAATGTTCATCTGCAGATGAGGCGGACTTTTGCCTTTAAGTATTTCTTGAGTGGAGCTTTGGCATTCACCACCATCCTGGGGCGCGTTTCCCCAAATGCACGTACGTTGGTAACTTAGATGGTACACTTATTGCTGGTATACGGCTACAATATCGAAAGCCTAAATATTAATTTAACTTCATAGCTGTCACAACTGTCATATTTAGGCATATTATGACAAAATTTTCCCGCTGTGAAAGTCAGACGCAACACATCTGAAAACACTGTAGTTCAAGCTATGTTGGTTCAAACTAACATGGTTCAAACCATTGTGCTACCAACAAGGTATGGCAGTTTTGGGAAACGTTTGTACTTTAAATAGATATTTTTTAGTTTAACATTGCATCGTACCAAGATAGTTCAATGCTCATTTCTGTCGTATGGGAAACGCACCCCTGGTTGTTTTACACAAGGGAAACAGCTGCAGATATTCATAACTAGTAATGTTTGTATCTGCCACCTTGTATTCACTGAATTTTACATTTTCTTTGTTTGGAAACCAGAGTCTCTAGCAGATGGGTTGTAGGTTCATTTTGTGTGATAAAATAAACAGAATCTAACACTGGAACACTTACAGTGTAGGTGTGTGTGCGTGTGTCTTCAGTCCATACACTGCCAAAACCAATTAATGGCCCCATATTATTCTCATATTTTGGGCATCTAAAAGAAAATGTTTACATTATCACATTGTTTTTCTCATACTGCCCATTGCCTCAGCACCTCTATTCACCCTCTTTCTGAATACTCATGTTTAGCTGCTGTATCTTTAAGGCTCCCCTCCATAAAAACTCAAGTTCACACATCCCGTGATAAATGACTCTTTTCACTATCCGATTTTTATTAATTCTTTCCAATGAAATTTAAAAAGTCTAGAAAAGCCGCATGATTAAATAATTTTATCCACATTTAAATTAGCAGAGGACATAACTGGTAGACGGCCGCATATTGTGGGTGATCCGTTTAACTTGGGAAGTCAAAGTTTTTTGGCCACTGAGCAGCTTTCATAGGAATGAACGGAGCTCCACTTCCAACGCTGAATTGATTTCTCTTTAAACATCCATGTTCTGGCTATGTGAGACTATGCCTACTCATTACTGCACAAAAACTGCATAACTTTATTCACTGATTTTGGTGAAAGTGTTTAATATTCTAATGTCCTCCAGCTGCTCTGCCTCAACTTCCTGTGATGGACTTTCCTGATGGATGGATAGCTTTACATCTTGTTAGTCACTGTAGCTGAGAGGGAAAGCCAGAAAATATTTAACTTTCTGGGTATACGAGACATACTGGACCAGCTCTAGTTTAGCGATGGAAGGATCAGGAGGCAGACACCATCTTCACATTTAAGAGTAGGCTTAAGACTTTCCTCTTTGATAAAGCTTATAGTTAGGGCTGGCTCAGGTGAGTCCTGAACCATCCCTTAGTTATGCTGCTATAGGCCTAGACTGCCGGGGGATTTCCTATGATGCACTGAGCTCTTCTCTCCTCTACTTTCTCTCTGTATGCAACCTCATCCCATTAATGCATGTTACTAACTCGACTTCTCTTTCTGGTAGTCTTGTGCTTTCTCGTCCCTCTCCTCTCTCCTCCTATCACTTCCTGCAGGTTTTCTGGCTCTGGAGCTGTGGAGTCTGGATCTGTGGTTGCGGGTCACCTGCGGCCCCCGTGTTCCTGCTCGACACCCTCTGCTGCAACGACTATTGTTACTAGTCCTATTGTTATTATAATCATTAACATTACGATTATTATCATTAACAGTACTATATCTGTACCATTTTTCATTTAGTCTATAGCAACATCACCTTTACTGTCTGTACCTCTGTGTGTGTATATTGTGTAGGCTGCCTTCCATCCCTCTCTCGATGTGTCTCCCTGCCATGCTTTGCTCTGTAGAATAGTTTTTATGCCGTACAGTAGTTGTCATGCAAAGGGAAGAGTTTTTGGTACTGCTCCTCTATGAATGCTAAGCAGAAATGAAGCAGTCTTTACATTGAGACACTTCAACCTTTACCTCCATGCTTTTGCTTTGTGTCTCTCTCAGTGCAGCAGCTACTGTGGTTTTCAGCAGGATGTAGAGGTGATGAAACTCCCACATACTTTACCTTAAGCTAAGGACCACTAAAACATCCAAACACAGGGGAGTTATTATTGTGTCATATTTGATCACATAGCAAAGGCTAATACTAACTCTAATACTAGTAATTCAAATACTAATATTAGTAGAACTACTTAATTGAAATACTGTTTAGAGTACTACTTACAACAACAAAAACAGTGGGTGGAATACACTAGTTGCATAGGGCATGAAACATGAGATTTTCAAGTGTAGTACAAGTAAGGTCGAAGATCTAAGCTCTAAGGTGATTTTAAGTTTTTTAAACTTTAATTTTCATGGTTCAGTTCATCAAAATGTTCCAAACCCATACTTTTCCACTTACACTGCTATAATGCACTTGTTGTTTGACAGGTAGGTACCTGCATGGTATTTTTCTGTTGGACATAATGTTCCATTGCCAAATGTTGCCAAAATGCATGAAGGTCATTATCACGCTAAACAGTGCATTTATTGAATATGCTCATGTTTTCGGTGAAGGGTGAACTGACCATATCCATTTTCACATAATTAATCATGTGAGCGCTGTCAACTCCTACGAGACACACTGAGTGAATAATGACGATAAGAGATCATTAACAAAGGGTAAGACCACGAGCCAACAGCCGCAGAGTTCCTCCAATCAAGTCAAACTCTCATTTTGTGAAGAAATAAACAGGTAATATTTTTTAAGGATTATGAATTTAGTTCAAAATTCTAACTGAACTATGAACATGATCTGTATATATCTATAAATTCTTGTTCCCTAATTTTGAATATGATACCAAGATGAAGCCATTGTTTTCATCATACACTGTACCTCACAACATGTGAATCTTCTCAAGAACCAAACTTGACACTATAGGTGGCAGTGAACATGTGATCATGTTTCCTAAGGAGGACATAGTGTCACATCAGGTTGGCCAATCAAACACAGTCTTGTCTCTTAAGTGTGAGTGGAGAAAGAATCGAGATCATTTTCATTCTACATAACAATTTGAACATGATGAGATCTCCAAAGTTTGTTTTCTGTCTGATATGTTTGTTCGTGGGGAAAATGGGTGAGTTTTGTTTTTATGGCTCCAGCAGCTTCACTTTTACTTTATAGCAACGCTTCATGGAAATGCTTGTAATATACCTTATATTAATTACAGTGAATTCAATCAGATTTGATTAATTTACTTTGTCTTTCATTTCACTTCAGCTCATATGACAGATCAGAAAGTCTCCTCATCTATTCATCAAAAGAGACGTTTAGTATCAGCTAATGTTGGAGAAAATGTGACTCTGCAATGTTTCTATGAAAGTGATGATTCAGCATGGCTTTACTGGTATAAGCAAACTCTGGGACAGAAACCAAGGCTCATGTCTACCTTCTATGTGTATGAAACAAAAGCCACTTTTTATCATGAATTCAACAATCCACGCTTCACACTGGATACTAAAAACAGTACAAATCACTTGACAATATTTGATTTGGACATTTCAGACTCAGCTACTTACTACTGCGGAGCTAGATATACATATACATTTGTCTTGACTTTTGCGGAAGGCACTACTGTTAATATAAAGAGTTCAGGTTTGAAAGTCCCAGCTTTGGTCCATCAGTCAGCATCTGAGCCCATCCAGCCAGGAGGCTCTGTGACTCTGAACTGTACAGTACACACTGGGACCTGTGATGGAGAACACAGTGTTTACTGGTTCAAAAACTCTGAAGAATCTCATCCAGGACTCATTTACACCCATGGAGGCAGGAACGATCAGTGTGAGAGGAATTCCAGCACACAAACACACACCTGTGTCTACAATTTGCCACTGGAGAGCCTGAATCCTTCTCATGCTGGGACCTACTACTGTGCTGTTGCCTCATGTGGACACATACTGTTTGGAAACGGGACCAAACTGGACTTTGAAGGTAAGTAACTTTCCAGCGGAGGTTGTCCTATCTGTTACATTCCAATCAAGCTTTGGGTGACCACAGAGGTAAAAGCTGAAAGCTCTGTTTCTGATGTCTGAATCTGCAGATCAGGTGGATTCTCTTGTCTTGGTGTATTTCTTGAGTGGAGCTTTGATATTCACTACCATCCTGATTGTTCTACTGGTTATCTTAGTGTACAAGATAATTAAGAAAAACAACTGCCAATGTACAGGTAAGTGTTACTGTTTGTATCTGATAGCTTTTACTCACTAAATAAAAGTTTCAAATAAAAAAGATTTTTCTTTGTTTTACAACCAGAGTCTCAAGCAAGATTGTCGACTCCTGCCACAACAACTGCGGAGGTGAAATTTAACTTAATAATCCATTAATTACTATGAAAACACCTTTTTTATGCAAATCAACCACTTTTTTTGTTGCTTTTTTAAAAATGTCTCTAAGAACCAATATCGTAATCCAGTTTTACATATTTTGTTACCAGGGTTACCAAGATGCAGACAGCCTCCATTATGCTGCTTTAAATGTTAACCTGCCCAACAGATCAAGAAGACAGAGGAATAACACCAACAGTGAGTGTGTGTACTCCAGTGTGAAGCAGATGAACTGAACATGTTACATTTCTATGTTTTCAATAAAATTGATTTTGTGGCATTTCAAGTGTAGACCTAATGCAGATTTATATGTATATTCTGTGTGTAAGAAAAAGCCCAGTACTCCCAGGAAAAATGCTTTTATTGAATGATTTTGCTCCTCCAATGTACTCCCAGTGCCCACATTCAGTCCCAGTGCAAGAAGAAGTGTGCCCTTTATGTAGTGAGGCTGAAAGTACAGAGCGGGAGTAGGCGTGGTGCATCAGACTTTTGTTTAAGTCAACAGGAAGGATTTTATTTAAGGAGCTTCAATACTGAATCCGAGAGTACATATGTCCATGTTGATGACCAGACAGCTGAGTCAGTACCTACACTAAAATTAGTGAAGCAAACCAAACATAAAGTCCACTATGCTATTGAGTTCTGTCTACCAAATGTTGCACGTGGTTTACAGCTGCCTGAAGTGTTCATAGGCCTAGTCTGACCCTTACCACATTCATTTAAGCCTTTACCAGTATAGAAGTGGGGTACTTTGACTCTGTAATCGAGAATACCAACATTTTGCTGCAGGTCTACTTGCTCAAACCAGAATTCTCCATCCACTGCTTGCTTGCGTTTTTGTATACACACTGAGAATCGATCAGTTCTTAGTCAAGTGTGCTGTGTATTGAGCATGTTGCAAAGCAGGGTGAAGAGATCGGGCTTGGCTACCCCACCATTACAACTGTGTTTCCTTCAATAATGTTAAATGCTCAGGGTATATACAGTGATACACTGAGAAACATAAACATAGAAAAGTCTCCTGGTGAGGACAAATCTAACATGCAGTACCTAGGCTTGACTTGTGCATACTTTGGTTCAACTTTTACCTCTGGTAAACTCCTGTAATATGGAAAACAGCTCAGTTACACAACAGTAGTGATTCTTTTGACCTCAACAACTATCGACCTACATCCACACTCTTCTCTCTCTTAGAAGAATCACTGGTTAGCTGCCCATACTGTCCTAAATCCAAAGAGGTCAGGAGACCTGGCCATTATTAAAATAATTGTTGTTGTGGATGACATTCTTAAATTGCTTGATAAAAGGCAAGATTTTGCAGCAGTCAGTGTAGATCTGTCTGAGACTTTTAATGTTGATCATATTTTATTAAATAAGCTGCTTTATATTGGTGTTGATGATTCAGCTTCCAGGTGGTTAAAATCAAAAAATCAAATGTGTGCATTTCACAAAAGTATAGAGTTTGATGTTAATCTAATAAATAATGATTCATTACCCTTAAACCACAGGGTGTCATTTATCAGTGTCATACAGTCACTGCAGGGTGTCTCTGTATGCCAAAAGGTTTTGATTATGAGCTTTAGGTCTTGAGATCTACAAAGAAAATGTGTGTTAACCATCAAAATATATACAAAAATGAGGTTCTAGTAGTAGTAGTAGTGCTTCTATTCAGATTAGAATGAAGTCTGTCTAACTTAGTCGTAGCCTACCTTTACTTTTGAGACTTTAGGAACATTTTCAATGCATAACTTTTACTTGTAAGGGAGTATTACTACTTTAAGAATCTGAATACTTCCTCCATCACTGATCAACACACACTCTTGCATGGTGCAGCAGCCGCTGGTGTAACATCGTTATCTAACTTAAAGTTATGTTAGACAGGTACGTATGTTGGAGACTGTCCTAAAAAACAACAAGGGCATCAGTTGTTTGAGCGAGTGCCCCAAAATGAAATATTTTACTTTTATTCATTTTAGCTGACGCTTTTATCCAAAGCGACTTACAATTGCTGTATATGTCAGAGGTTGCACACCTCTGGAGCAACTAGGAGTTAAGTGTCTTGACACAATTGTGGATGGGTCACAGTGGGGGATTGAACCCTGGTCTCTCATGATCCCACCCACCCACTTAACCAATCCTTTCAGTTAATGCCATCAGGTCGATGCTACAGAGTCCCACTTGCAAGGAAAAACATATATAAAAAATCCTTCATTCCCACGGCCATTACTACATTGAACAATCACATATAGAACATTTTTCTATTCTGCACGTCTGTACAAATAATGTGGCTAAATTGTCTTCAGTGTATCTATGTTTTATATGTGTTTTTATGTCTTTTGAGCCTGTCTTGTCAAAGACAAATTTCTGTCACTTGTGTCAGACAATAAAGTTTTCTTATCTTATCTTAGATAAGGCATGTGTCTTATCCATTGCGCCATCACCACCCCACATATGGTTTTGTTCGAGTGACGAAGCTGTCTAACTTGTCCCTCCAAGATTTTGCAATGTGGCAATCCTATTTCAACAAATTCAACAAATCCCCCTGAATTCAACACAACTTGCAATTTTCACCAATCATCACTGTTTCCGGCAAAACATTGTCATAAGTCAGCAATCTCACAGCAGACATGTCTCACATTTGCCTACAAAAATTACAGTAAAGTATCCAGATTTTATTTACCAAAGCAGGCGGAAGTAAACTGTTTTGCAAAAAAACGCAGTATTGCGGTTGAACAAAAAAGGATATTGTCTATTGACAAACACTTTGCCACCTCATAGGCTACGCAGAGAATGACAGAAGTGCACGCAGGATGTCAGACGAAACAATTCGCTGTTGCATCTCATACAATTCACCCTTCTCTAAGCCACGCTCCGAATTTCCCGTGGTGGGAATTGCGGGTTTAAATAAACAGCTCAGGCAAACACTTGTCTTTCTGTGAATTTTATTCGTCTTCTGGAGAAGGACTCACAGCAAAACACATACGCCGTGTACATGTATGCTCACATGAGTGAGGAGAGCTCCGTGAGCCTGTTATTTATCCAGCTTTAGGGTCAATCTTATCATCCCACAGAGACACATTGTCCCTGAAGTCTGGATACCACAGAGAACAGAGATATTTTGACTGTTACGTTTACACAGATTCAGTGATCATATCAGATGAGTCTCCCTGAGTCCAGGGTTACATGCAATATGTTTGGAATTCCCATTACAGTGCTCCGATGACTCGTTTGCAAAATGAGTTCCTGTTCCTGGGGTCCTTGTAATAGTTACAATCCCTACCAAGAGAGGTTGAAAGGAGAAGTACGATGTATTCTAGCCCTACTGTTTTTGGACAATGTCTTTTTAGTTAAATTTGGAAGACTTGTTATATTGGATGGTAAGAGGCAGATCAGGGAACAAAAGTTTAATTGCATGATTAATGCCACAAATTACATAAAAGATTGTAGCATGATTGTCTGCAGCCTTACCCTGCAAGATGTGCGCCAACACTTTCCTTGGTAGATCCCCCTGCACAGAGGTCGGTATTCAACCTATACCACTACATATCATTACACCTGGCTGGCTGGCAGAAAATGAACAGGGTGTTGGCCCTGACGGATTTTGTTGTGTGGACAGTGATAACTGGTTTTCAGGTCTTAGTGGAATACATATGCTTAAGTGCAAATTGAAGTTAACATTCTTTGCTCTGTAAAATAGTTTTTATGGGGTACAGGTTTGCCGTACAGGCTTGAAGTTACTCAGCTGGGACAAAAATCATAGCCTTTCTGCCAGTCACCGTGCTCCACATGCTGGCTTTTCTAAGTACGACCCTCCAAGTGAACTGAGTAATGAGCGCATTTCCCCCATCTGTGTCTCCTGAGCATAATGCTTACTTCCTCTACTACCGACCATCAGAGATCCAGGAGGTCACACAGTGATCACCTCCATCCAAGATACTCTCCTGTTCATTGTGACAGGCACTACTCACTCACTCCTCCATCTTCTCCACATCATCCATGTGACCATCATTCTGCCTATAGTCAGGATCATTTCAGGCATTACAGACAGGCGGTCCTCCCCTGACAGGTTTGACTCAAGACATCTACACCACCATGACTCCTACAGACAGACCTCTTACTCTCCCTCTTCTGATGCAGATAGACACGGCATGACTTGCATCAACGCCACACTGCTAGGGACAGACAACCACCATGTAGGGAAAGGGGCCATTATGTGAGTTTTGATGAAGACCGGTAGCAGATGCTGATTGTCTGCTACTAATGGTGTTGAGGCCCCACGTCAGGTGTTACCACCTTCACACAAAAAACCCACACGCTATGTGTTGTCTGTCATTGGGGACAGTACACAACCAGTGATTGTGGGTTGGGACTTCTCGCACATCATGCAGTTCTTGATTTGAGGGAAGGTGTCTTAAAAATAGGGAATCGTACCACACTCGCTCTCCTCCGTGCTAATGAGACTGCTCCCCTGAGCTGTAACGCTGTCACCTTCTCTCCAGTCGTTGTCCCTGCCTGTCACAGATGACTGTTTTAGCTAAGGTTCAGCCCTCTATTGGCGTGCCAGATCTCGAAGCTGACTACACAGGTATATTAGAGCCAGGTCCACCTAGTTTTCAAGGCCTGATAGCAGCACACACCAGTACAGGCAGGTCTCACTTACATCAAATTACTGAAAACCAACCAATGCTGACCTGCATGTTCCATGTGACACTAGGCTAGGAGATTTTCATCCACTGGGCACAGAGTCAGGACGACTACTCTATAGTGGAAGCAGGTGTAGCCGCCGTTACTACGATGACAAACCCTCTCCTCAACAGTTGTTACCATGTTGACTTCAACAGGTAAGCACTTACTGACAAACAGAGACAACAGCTTGAGGCTTTGCTACTGTCCTGCAGTGACATTTTTTGTGCTAATGACCAAGACTATGGACGCACTAGCATAGTCAGACACAGCATCAAGACAGCAGATGCTCCACCTATCAAACAGAGAGCATACAGGACTTCACCAAACATCAGAGAAGAGATTGACAGGCAGATTCAGGAGCTTTTTGTCACAAGACATCATTGAGGAAAGCTGTAGTTCAAGGTTATGCCTATGGGCTTGACCAACGCCACAATGTTTCAGAGGTTGATGGAGCTTGTGCTGGAAGAAGGACTGTTTAATTTATCTGGATGATGTCCTTGTGTTCAGACGCTCTTTTTCAGATCACCTACAGAGCCTTGAGGAAGTGTTCGGCCAGTTTCGCTCAGCTGGTCTCAAGTTGAAAGCCAGGAAGTGCCAGCTTGCTCAAACACAAGTGACCTTTCTGGGACACATAGTCTCCAAACAGGGACTCCAACCAGATGCAAGGAACCTGAAAAAAAGGTTTGTGGATGGCCAATGCCCAGAACAGCCACAGAGATGAGAGAATTTATTTGTCAGAAATTATGCCAGAACCCAGAGACAATGCAGCAGTTGACATGGATATATACAGTAATATACTGATAAACCTAAACATAGGAAAGTATCCTAGTGAGGACAAATTTCACATGCAGTACAAAGGCTTATCTGTCCTTCAGCTTACTTCAACTTACCAAAACCATTGGTTTTGTGAGTCTGTAACATTGGAGGTGAATGGACTTTTGAATATGGCACTGAAAGCATCTTAAACAGTGTCCTGTTTACTCAGGACAATGCAAAGTTAGTATTCTGTCCACTGCTTGTGTGCCTTTACACAAGGTGACAGATAGCTAAACAGATGTCTTGAACACTGAAAGGGTTAAATGATGAGGAGACATGGAAGTAAAGTTGATGGCGATTTACTTGTTTGTCTTCATCAACTTGCTTTCTTACAGTGTTTTTCAACAACTCTGTGAAACTAAGAGCAAACTAATCCAAAATGGCTGGTCTGAACTATGACCCTACCCATGTGATCACAATTAACCAATACAGCAATGACATTCAGCTGACAGCAGTCTTAAAGGAAGCACAAGGAGGTGCTAGTTGCCCTTAACATGTATGTAACCTAACAGTTAGCGTTTTTAAATAAAGTATCTAATTGTTTGTACTGTGGTTTTATACCTTAAATATATATAAAAATGTGTGTTTTTTAGATGCAGCACAGAACACAGTGTTTGTTTTGAGGCCTACATCTTAACAGTATTGCTATTGCTGGCACCCGACAGCTGTTTCACAAAAGCTGAATTTAGAAATCCAAAAGAGATAAAGCTAGGCTTGACCTAGTGTGATCATCCTGGCTTTATCAGTTTCACAAAGGCCTAACCAGGCTCAGAAGGTGCGACTATGTCAAGCCAGGTGTAAGTAATTCAGATAAATGCGCATCAACAACTTTCTTCAGAGACCACACGGTCGATCACAGATTCATTGATGCTGAAATGGAAAAGACGTGTGCAGCATACTTTAATTGCTGTTACTCACTGTGTATAAAGAAGGTTTATGATGAAAAAATGCACATAATATAAAAAAAATTAAAAAAACACGGCCGCAGTATTAAAACAAAACGAAAAGGCGTGGCAGACAATAGAGGGCAGACTAAATAAGTAAGTAGCTAAAAGTATCAATACATTTACACATTTCAGATTCAGCAACTTACTTCTGTGTGAGTAGTAAATTACACAAATTTGAAGTGGGAAATATTGTCAACATAAAGGATTCAGGTTTGAACATCCCAGCTTTTTCCATCAGTCAGCATCTGAGCCCATCCAGCCAGGAGGCTCTGTGACTCTGAACTGTACAGTACACACTGGGACCTGTGATGGAGAACACAGTGTTTACTGGTTCAAAAACTCTGAAGAATCTCATCTAGGACTCATTTACACCCATGGAGGCAGGAACAATCAGTGTGAGAGGATACCCAACACACAAACACACACCTGTGTCTACAGCTTGCCATTGAAGAGCCTGAATCTTTCTCACAATGGGACCTTCAGCTGTGCTGTTGCCTCATGTGGACACATACCGTTTCGAAACGGGACCAAGCTGGACTTCCATTCTAGCAAATATGAGGTCATTTGTTAAATAGTAAGGGATACTTTCTAATCAAATTTGAAGAAATACTTGTCAATATCAGTCATGAGACATATACTCATTTCACAACTAACCCCTTTTTGTTTTATTCCCAGGGCTACCTAGGTGCAGACAACATCTATTATGCTGCTTTAACAAGGACAACACACCAAGAAGACAGGTAGGCGACAGTGAATGTGTGTACTCTAGTGTAAGGCAGTAGAACTGACATGTTTCATTTGTTCTCTCTTACTAGAAGAAACAAGTTTGTCAGATGTCACCTCCATGTAATGAATGTATATTTACCTTGCAAATCATTAATTACATTCCATTTATTAATTTAGCTGATGGTTTTATCCAAAGCGACTTACAATTACTAAATATGTCAGAAGCCGCACGCCTCTGGAGAAACTAAGGGTTAAGTGTCTTGCTCATGGACACAGTGGTGGATGTATCACAGTGAGGAGTTGAACCTGGGTCTCTCACACCAAAGGCATGTGCCTTATCCATGGCTCAGGGTGGGCGGCCTTCTGCCTCGACCGGTTGGGGGTGAGAGAGAGAGAGAGAGAGAGAGGGAGGGAGGCAGCCTACACAATATACACACAGAGGTAGACAGTAAAGGTGATGTTGCTATAGACTGAATGAATAATGGTACAGATATTTTTAGTAGTGTTAATGATAATAATCATAATGTTAAAGATAATAATAATAATAACAATAGGACTAGTAACAATAATTGTAGCAGAGGGTGTCGAGCAGGAACACGGCGGCAGCAGGTGACTCGCAACCACAGATCCAGACTCCACAGCTCCAGAGCCAGAAAACCTGCAGGAAGTGATAGGAGAGAGGAGAGGGACGAGAAAGCACAAGACTACCGGAAAGGGGAGAAGTCGAGTTAGTAACATGCAATAATGGGATGAGGTTGCATACAGAGGGAGAGAAAGTAGAGGAGAGAAGAGCTCAGTGCATCATGGGAAATCCCCCTGCAGTCTAGGCCTATAGCAGCATAACTAAGGGATGGTTCAGGACTACCTGAGCCAGCCCTAACTATAAGCTTTATCAAAGAGGAAAGTCTTAAGCCTACTCTTAAATGTGGAGATGGTGTCTGCCTCCTGAACCCAAACTGGAACCTGGTTCCACAGGAGAGGAGCTTGATAGCTGAACGCTCTGGCTCCTAGTCTACTTTTGGAGACTCTAGGAACCACAAGTAACCCTGCATTCTGGGAGCGCAGTGCTCTGGTGGGGTAGTAAGGTACTATGAGCTCTTTAAGATAAGATGGTGCCTGACCATTAAGAGCTTT
>NW_025738648.1:0-5037 GCF_021292245.1 Micropterus dolomieu
ATGACATCATGTCTAACTGTTCTGATAATGCTAACAGGTGAAATGATTTTCCACAAGGGACCCCTCCCAGTTAATGCTCAGGTCTTCCATAACAACATGATCAAAAACATTACATAAACACTACTGTGCATTCAGCCAAGGAGCTGGATGTGATAAAATGTTATTAAACAGGTACAACAAATAACACAAACATTCAGACTTTCTTAACAACTGTCGATGTCATTTCACATCAACACAGAAGTCAATTTGTGAAGTACAAAGGTAGCCAGTTACTTAATGTATAACAATATTTTAAATAAAATACCAAAACCAAACCAAAACTAACCGAATGTATCAAAATGACAACAGCTTTCAAAGACATTTAAGAATCTCTCCGTAAGAATCCTGTTTTACATCCAGATTTTGAGAAACAGTTCATACTGCAGACTGATACCTCTGAGAGGTGTGTGCAGGGACCTAAGGAGGAGGATATGCAGAAAGAATCCTGCATATCGTGGCTGAACATCCTACTGGGAAAAACATCATACTGCACATCGGGACCAGTGATGTTGTGAAGCAACAGTCTGAAGTGTTGCAAAAGGACTTTAATAATCTGTTGAACACAGTCAGCTCTTTGAATGCTGAGGTGTTTATCAGTGGCCCTCTACCGCCAGTCCAAAGAGGAGCTGAGAGATTCAGCAGATTGATGGCATTGAACACGTGGCTCTCGACGGCATGTGCTGTCCATTCAGTGCATTTCATCGAAAACTTTTGCTTTCTGTGGGACCGCAGACATCTTTTTAAGGCAGATGGACTTCGCCTTAACAAGTCAGGAGTAAAATTGTTCAGCTCCAACCTGTTTTACTTTCTGCGTCACTCATCTGTTCCCTCTGCCAAGGACAAGAGGAATCTAAATAAGAAGACATAACATAACACACCAGAAACCTTGAAGGAGAGCCACCTCAGCCCCCACTGGAAGAGAGCTCTGATCACAGGAGACATCAGAGACAAGCCGGTGCCCAATGTGCTGGTAGTCTTCTCCATCCCTGTCTTGATAGGTAACAGAAAAAGCATGGTGAATGTGTTAACAGGAAGCACTCAACAGATCCTGCAAATTTAGTATTAATTCCTCATCAGCCGCAGCCTGTCGAAAAAAGTGGGCCAGATAATGTTTTAAACACACTAAAATTAGCTTTGTTAAACATTAGGTCTTTGGCAGGAAAAACATTTTTAATCAATGATTTTGGGCCTATGATGAATTTGCCTCCTTCTTCATAGACAAAATTCAAACAATTAGACATGCAATCAGATCCTCCATGTCAGTAACAGGATATGTCTTGTCCCTGTGTTCACTTAAAAACAATTCATACAGCATGAGACAATTTGATTCTATTAACCATAAAAACCTGGAGGACATAACACAACATCTGAAATCCTCCTCATGCTGCCTTGATATTGTCATGTATTGGTGTGGGTGAGGGAGGTTGGAGGACCCAAACGCAGGACGCAAGGCAGGAAGAGGTACAGTACAAAGGGGTTTTAATGAACGAACCAAAAGCGAGCACACTTACAGGTGAGTGGCTGAATACAGAGTCAACCAGAAACAAATGGCAAAAGCTACAACTCATGACAGATATTCTGCCAACAGAACACAAAAATGTGTTCAAATGCATGGCCTCAGATCTACTACAAATTGTCAACATGTCTCTCCTCTCAGGTTTTTTCCAGTTTTGTCATTAAGCCACTCTTAAAAAAGAGAAATCTAAATCATTAAAAAAGCTGTTTTTCAACAGCTTAGTGCTTTCTTGGACTATGATCCCATACGGGTGCTGAGTAACTGTATTGAGCTGGTCAACTATTGGATGTGCCAGAATTTTCTTCAATTAAACAAGGATAAAACTGAAGTTATTGTTTTTGGAGCCAGGAAGGAACGATTGAAAGTCAGCGCTCGACTTCAATCTGTAACGTTAAGAACCACAAATCAAGCCAGAAATATTGGTGTGGTCATGGACTCGGACCTGAATTTGAGGAGCCACATTAACACAATTACAAAGTCAGCCTACTGTCACCTGAAGAATATATCAAGGATTAAAGGACTTATGTCTCAGCAGGACCTGGAAAAACTTATCCATGCATTTATCTTCAGTCGACTCGACTACTGTAACAGCGTCCTTACAGGGCTCCCTAAGAAATCCATCAGACAGCTGCAGCTGATTCAGAACGGTGCTGCTCGAGTCCTCACTAAGACCAAAAAAGTGGATCACACAGTTCTGAGGTCTTTATATTGGCTTCCTGTATGTCAAAGAATTGATTTCAAAATCCTGCTGTTAGTTTATAAAGCACTAAATGGTTTAGGGCCAAAATACATTTCTGATCTTCTGCTTCGTTACGAATCATCCAGACCTCTCAGGTCGTCTGGGGCAGGTCTGCTTTCTGTCCCCAGAGTCAAATCTAAACAAGGAGAAGCAGCGTTCAGTTATTATGCTCCGTATATCTGGAACAAACTCCCAGATAACTGCAGGTCTGCGGAAACTGTCAGTTCTTTTAAATTAAGACTGGAGACTTTTCTTTTTACCACTGCCTTTATAACTTACTGTAACTTTTACTGTTCTTTTTTCTTTTTCTGTGTTTTTAGATATTAACATTATTTAAAAAGCTTAGAGTGCTCTTTTGATTCTACCATCTCACATGGCTGATCCTCAGTTAACAGAGCCGGGTAGAATGACAAGGATTACAGTCCCTGTTTTGTCCACTGTTAACTTGTTGACAAAGCCCGAAGGGTTAGAGTCCCCTTAGGGTTAGAGTCCCTAAGTAACTAAAGGGGGGATAGAGTGGGAGATGGGGAATCAAAGGAGTAAAATAAGCAAAGGTGGGAGATCTGCCTGTTTTTATTTTCTATTTAAATTTTAAAACTTTTTTATATTTCCTGTTGCTTATATGTTTTATGTAAATCACTTTGAAATGTGCTAAACAAATAAACTTGCTTTGCCTTGATGATGATTAAAAAAGGAATAGAGAGGGGGGTCCATCATGTCATGAGTGATGCATAGTATGCCCACAAGAGGGCGCTATGGAGCTCCTCTGTTAACAAAACTGTTGCACCACAAAACAAAACAATCAGCTGAGCGGAGTCTACTGGCGCATGCAGGATGAACAGTGTTCACGGTGGGTTAATCATTTGTCACGTCAAATACACGACTTAAATAATAATAAAAATAACCCCCTGCTGGACTGGAGTGTTGCACCGTGTGTTATATGCACCAGAAGCTCTCCACTAAACTAAGTAACTTGTCTATTTTTAACAATTCTTTTATAGTATACTTTTAGATCTCGGTTTCTTTTAAACTACGTTTCAACTTGATAAAGGATATCAGCGATCAGAGGTCTGGACTTTAAAGGCAAGTTGCTTCTAAAACATTTTTTGTCATATTTGTTGAAACTGTCTTTACACCAATACATATTAAAAAGTTAGGTGCTCTGAAAAAGAGAGTATAAACACAGCCACGCCTTTCATTCGGACCAAATGCAATGATTGGCTGGCTGACTGTCACTCTCCCTCGCTGCCATGGCTACCAGCCCTGCTGCTACAGGAGTATGGCAAGCCATAAGCGGCTCACCTGCTGCCGGATCGCGGGTGGAAAAATATGAAAAAACAGATGACAGCATAGTCAACCGAAGCCTTACTGATACACATAGCCTCTGCCGAACTGATACACACATTTTCTATGTGTAGAATAAGTTATGAAATATGACTATAAATTGCATCAATCCAGCAATTCTTCATATTGAAGAATCCGAAACAATTTGAAAGTTTTTCTCACCTTAACTCCTTTAAAATTGGCCAAAGTTTCCTTGCAAATCCACCTGTAGGTCAGTGATTGATAACCTCTATTTTGGCTGTCTCAATTGAAGGACCTATGGGGGACGATCCGTGTATCGCATGTATCTGATTGTATACATGAGGTTTGTTGGGAAAAAATATTGCACTGATGAGAGGATCAGAGGTCTCTAAAACTCATCATATATGGTACACTTGGCTGATATTTTTGTGCTCAGAAGTCTCTACTGATTGAAATACATTGATCCACAGATCAGTCAGGAACAGTCTTTAAAGAAACTTTAATGAAATGGTCCAAGATAGATACAGTATATGAACAGAACAGGTCAACTGGATATATTAGTCATTACATTTTTTTTAAAGATTTAAAAGCAATACATTCTGTGATTATTTCATGAAAATCTATGATAATATGTTTTCTAAAAAATATAAAACATCTAGTAGCAAAGAACGAGTAAAACATGACTGCTTTGAATTACAGTGGGTACGGAAAGTATTCAGACCCCTTAAAATTTTTCACTCTTTGTTTCATTGCAGCCATTTTCCAAAAATCAAAAAAGTTCATTTTATTTCTCAGAAATGTACACTCAGCACCCCATCTTGACAGAAAAAAACAGAAATGTAGAAATTTTTGCAAATTTATTAAAAAAGAAAAACTGAAATATCACATGGTCATAAGTATTCAGACCCTTTGCTCAGTATTTAGTAGAAGCACCCTTTTGATCTAATACAGCCATGCGTCGTTTTGGGAAAGATGCAACAAGTTTTTCACATCTGGATTTGGGTATCCTCTGCCATTCCTCCTTGCAGATCCTCTCCAGTTCTGTCAGGTTGGATGGTAAACGTTGGTGGACAGCCATTTTCAGGTCTCTCCAGAGATGCTCAATTGGGTTTAAGTCAGGGCTCTGGCTGGGCCATTCAAGAACAGCCACGGAGTTGTTGTGAAGCCACTCCTTCGTTATTTTAGCGGTGTGCTTAGGGTCATTGTCTTGTTGGAAGGTAAACCTTCGGCCCAGTCTGAGGTCCAGAGCACTCTGGAAAAGGTTTTCGTCCAGGATATCCCTGTACTTGGCCGCATTCATCTTTCCCTCGATTGCAACCAGTCGTCCTGTCCCTGCAGCTGAAAAACACCCCCACAGCATGATGCTGCCACCACCATGCTTCACTGTTGAGACTGTATTGGACAGGTGATGAGCAGTGCCTGGTTTTCTCCACACATA
>NW_025738649.1:0-839 GCF_021292245.1 Micropterus dolomieu
AATATTTAATCTAAATAGTGCTACAAATCTTCTTGTCTTGTTCTCCTGCATAGTCACATCTTGTGACCCAAATGTATCATCACGCTCCTAATCTGAGCCCTTATGTCCCCACCCCTTTTCAACACAAAGGGATGCATTTGCAGTCCAAACTGTGTGATTGACATTGCCAATAAAAAACATTTTGAACAAGTATACGGTTGGGTTACTTTTACCTGTAAATAGATAATAAATTAAATGAAAACGTAATTTGTACATTTTTTGCAAAGATAAAGGACAAAATACATTTGCAGTTACATATTTACAAGGTCATAGTCACGTATATTTAATAAGAACAAGGGAAACACAAAACAGAAAACCGGACAGTAACGGTGTGTTACTTTCGACCCTCCTTACTTTCACCCTACTGTGTGTTACTTTCGACCCTCCTTACTTTCAACCCTCCTATGTGTTACTTTCGACCCTCCTGTGTGTTACTTTCGACCCTCCTGTGTGTTACTTTCGACCCTCCTTATTTTCAACTCTCCTGTGTGTTGCTTTCGACCCTCCTGTGTGTTACTTTCGACCCTCCTTACTTTCAACACTCCTGTGTGTTACTTTCAACCCTCCTGTGTGTTACTTTCGACCCTCCTGTGTGTTACTTTCAACCCTCCTGTGTGTTAATTTCGACCCTCCTTATTTTCAACTCTCCTGTGTGTTACTTTCGACCCTCCTTACTTTCAACCCTCCTGTGTGTTACTTTCGACCCTCCTGTGTGTTACTTTCGACCCTCCTGTGTGTTACTTTCGACCCTCCTTACTTTCAACTCTCCTGTGTGTTACTTTCGACCCTCCTGTGTGTTA
>NW_025738650.1:0-2646 GCF_021292245.1 Micropterus dolomieu
ATATTTTGGCTGCAGCCTTTTTTGTTGCAGTTTTTATAGTTGAAGTAAATTTATAAAGATGCTGTTTGTTCTGTTTTTGTAGTTTCTTCCACAGGAAATCTGTATTTGTTAAGCTATAAGATGTTGGCAGTAAGCAGGCAAAGGCTGCTGTGGTTGAAGTCTCTGAGACAGAGGGAGTGGATTTTTAGGACTAATTAAATAAATATACAGTACAAAGCTGCATGATAAATAAAAGGCTTCAAACAGACCCAGTGATCGGTGATCGGTATCAGTCCATACTGCTCTCAGCAGTCGGCCCAAAAACTCCTGATGGGAGCGCCTCTAAAGAATCCCACAGTTCACCACAAATACACTTCAAGTGTGACAAATATCAGTGGGCCCACACTGTAACACTCACACACATACATACATCATGCCATGTAGGAAAGCAGGAGATGCGTTTGTATGAGAATAATCTGGAACATAAAGACCTGTGTACTGGTTTCAGGTGGACGTATCTCCAGTTACTCAGAGCGACCAGAGCTTCATGATGACAAACATGAATCCAGTCAGAGCTCGGAGGAAACGCAGATGCAAAAACAATCAATCCAAAGTGCCCAAACTGATACAGGCCTACAGAAAGTTTGAATCCTGTTGCCTTACTGGAGGATTTTTTCATCTTTGCTCTTAGTTTCTAATGCAGATCATTTTTCTACTTTTAGAAAAAGTACTGCTGTTAAAATGAATAAACAGCGTTTCTGATGATCAGTTTAGTTTTTATCTTTTACACCCATGCAGCACTGTTAGTATATACCAGAGGTGTAGTAGCGACCAGGGAGGATTCGGGTGCACCCCCCCCCCCACCCCCGATTTGTTTTTAATAAAGCACTTAAATTCTCTTTTCTAATGACTTGTGAAAACAGATTGTACTTATTAATGTGGCTGAAAGACGGTCTTTGTAGTGACAGAAGATGGAGAACAGACTGGAGAGGGGAGATTATGAAAACTAGTGCAGTTTAATATAACTTGAACAAAACCGACTACATGCAATAAAAACCCCGGAACAGCTGCTAGTTAATGTAGCTGCCACAGCACAATTATATTTAATTATCCTGATGTTACACTTGTGAGCTGTCTTGATATTTCCTGTGTCTCACTCCCTGCAACAAATGTTTGTGAACACAGAAGGGTCTTCAATGCAAACTCTGAAGACAATGGCCTAACAAAATCTTGTGAATATTAGAATATACAGTATGTCCAGTACATATCCACACCACTCCTCCTCAGTTTTTCTACTCCTGCTCCTCTGACCTCTGACCTCTTCCTCTTAAAATACTGCAGGATGCTCATCTCTGGGTGACAATTGACTACTTTTAAATTGTTAATGGACACGTAGCAGAGACACATGCACACCTCAGGACAGGGTTTTAAGGCCAAGGACAGAGGCAAACAAATGACCCAGGAGTTTGTCCCTGGTCAGCCCGCTCTCCAGACAAAGCATGTGTTGAGGCCTCTGGGGCCGCTGGCCAGTGCCTGGTAGCTACTTCAAATCTTTACTCTAGAAAAAGTACAATTACTCCCATAAAAATTCAATCAAGTAAAAGAAAAAAAAGACAAACCTACTCAAGTAAAAGTATAATATATTTAATCTGCTGTTCATCAGGTTAGAAACAGCTGAGTAACATGGTTATTTCTAGGGAATGCAATTTGCTGTGCTGGTTGATTAATTTAGCTATTTCTGTTTAATACAATTATTTTCCTTTTTAAATTTCTATGAACTTATTAAGATCACTTTAAACTCGCCACTCTTGTTGCCTGTATCTTTTATTATGGACATGTAGCCAACCAAACCACTTGCTCTGCAGCAGCACAGGCAGCCAAAACAATGGTTATTCCTAAAGCATCTAAATAATCTTTACAACGCAAAGAATGATTGTGGCAGTAACACGGAGCAGCTTGTTGTTGAAGCAGGTAAACCTGCATATAGAGGAAGCTGCGTCATGCGTAAAGCCCAACAGGACTGTTTTTTCCTCCATATTCTCTCTCTCTCTCTCTCTCTGCATCTCAAAAACGACTATTTGGTGAACTAATAACAGCTGGTAGCTGCTGAGTGAAAGCCGAGATTAGTTTCACCTGCAACATCATCGCTAAAACAAATAGCCTAACTGATGTGAATGAAACTGGCTAATGTCCATCAAAAGAAAGCGATGCTCTTTTCAACAACAGGACACTGTTAATATATCAGAATAATAATATAATAATAATAATCCTTATTTGTAGAGCACTTTTCAAAAACAAGTTACAAAGTGCTTTAACAAGTGTAAAGAATAATACAAAAAAAAGAGCATGAAAATTTAATATAAAATTAGTAAAATACAATAAAATAAAAGGGATAAAATAAAGTCAAATAAGATCGGGAAAGGCTCTCCTATAAAAGTATGTTTTAAGAAGGGACTTAAAAGAGTTCACTGACTCAGCCGACCTGATTTCCTCGGGCAGGCTGTTCCAGAGCCTCGGGGCCCTGACAGCAAACGCTCTGTCCCCTTTAGTTTTCAGTCGAGACTCTGGAACAGACAACAGACCTCTGCCCGAGGATCTCAAGGTACGTGCTGGTGCGTATGGGACTAAAAGGTCAGAAATATAACAAGGCGAGAGGCCATGAAGAGC
>NW_025738651.1:0-2125 GCF_021292245.1 Micropterus dolomieu
GCCAAATGTTAAAAACAAGCTAAATAGAAAGCGGTCTGTCTGGAGCACAGACTGGTCTGTAGTCTTAAAAACAAACCAGCCGCTCCTCCTTCTACCTGCTAACGTTACCTGCAGCCAGGAGAGAGGAGGAGGGACTGATACAGACTGATGTTGTTCTTTCAGTTACTGAGTTACTTTGCTGTTGTAAATATTAATGTTGCTGCTCTAGAAACAACATTTAGCTGGATTTAAAATATTAAATTAAAAACAACCAGGCAGTTCACTTCAATATATGTTGATTTATTGTCATGTCAATATATAACGTTCTCGCACATTGAATATTTCCCTCATACCGTGCAGGCCTACCTCAGGCCCGTTGGGTCTGCTCTTACCAAATAACCATCACTAAATAATAGTAAAGTATTGATAGTGGTATCGATAAAGAGTCGGATCATTAAGCAGTCTCAGTAAGGGTATCAATATCAATAAAAATGAACGATCCCCATCCCTATTTATCAATCTTCCGTAGAAACGGGCGTATTTTTGTGTGTGAGATTATGCTTACACTGTTCTCAGCGCCTGATTTATCAATGAGAGTGTACCCTGGCATTTCAGGTGTACGCACCACCTGGTTTTGATAAATGTGGCGGCTGAAAACGTGCGTAATTTGAATGAAACGCCCCCAATTATTCAAGCTTCAGGAGGCCGCACCCACGACTTCACGGCAGGGACTGATGGAATACAGCAAGAAATACATGGTTTGGAGCAGGAAATCCACAAATTAAAACTTAATTGACAGATTTAAATAAAGATTAAATGTTTAGTTTCACTACTAGAGCCCATCCCCGGCATAAATGTTCAAAAATATTGTGCATTTTAATATTACAAGATTTTTCTTTTGGAAACAATTTAATACTTTTTTATTTGATGATTTAAACTGGACACATTTTTGACAAAATGTTCAACGTGCTTAAAACTGGACACGAGCAGTCAGATGAGCCATGAACAGTTCCGGTCCAGCCCGAGAGCCAGCGCTGGAGTCAGGGGGACCACCGCTCGCCGTCAGCCTCGCTGGAGCGGACCAGTGCGCGCTGTCAGCCCCAGAGGAGGATGCGCTCATCCCGGAGGAGCAGGGCACGGGCCAAGAGCCTCTTGCTGAGCCTTTAGTTTGATGAACGGAGGACATACGGACAGATACGGGGCGGTGGACCCCCAGCGTGCAAAGCAAGCCTTCATAATGTTTTGTGGCAAAACAAGAGCTGAAGACTGCTTCTACTGGTTCTACTGGTTCTACTGGGCAGCTTCAGATGTGAGAATATAAATGTATGTGAAGGAGAACAATGCTGAAAATAAACACACAGGTTTAATAAAAAGAGGAAGATTCAGACTATGGCTTTTACTGTAGGTTTGAAAAGCCCACAGTTACATCTCTCACACCTCAGGAGACCCATCTGTCAAACTCCTGAAGTTCGCTGACAACACAACGGTCATCTGCCTCATCCGGGACGGTGACGAGTCGGCCTACAGAAGGGATGTTGATCAGCTGGCTCTCTGGTGCGGTCAAAATAACCTGGAGCTTAACATGCTCAAATCTGTGGACATCGTGGACTTCACTCTACTCTGCCCCCCATCACCATTTTTCAGCAGTTACCCACCCAAAACCCTACGCAGAGTCGCAGTCTAACACACTTCTCTGCTCCTCCATTTCAGGAGTTACTTAGTGAAAATCCTATAGTGACGGTGTCTGTCCCCCGACCATCGAAATTATTTAAAAAGGTAAACAGAAGAGGAGCTGTGCATAAAAACCTTATAAAAATTAAAACCACAACAGCAATAGTGCAAACGAATAGGAGAGTTAAATGTGGACTCTTAAACATCAGATCTCTCTCTTCTAAAGGTGTACTAGTAAATGAACTAATATCAGATTATGATATTGATTTATTTGGTCTTACTGAAACCTGGCTGGGTGATGGAGAATATGTTAGCCTAAATGAATCCACCCCTCCCAGTCATATTAATACTCACATTCCTCGAGGCACAGGCCGAGGAGGTGGAGTTGCAGCTATCTTCCACTCTAGCCTACTAATCAGCTCTAAACCTAAACCAAACTATAACTCATTTGAAAGTCTTGTTCTTAGTCTTTCGC
>NW_025738652.1:0-6144 GCF_021292245.1 Micropterus dolomieu
CTGACTCCAGCCTCAGTCCACTCCTTGTGAAGCTCCCCCAAATTCTTGATTCGGCTTTGTTGGCAATCCTCCCATAGCTGCGGTCATCCCTGTTGCTTATGCACCTTTTCCTACCACACTTAACCTTCCAGTCAACTTTCCATGAATATGCTTTGATGCAGCACTCTGAACAGCCAGTCCTTTCAGCAATGACCTTCTGTGGCTTACCCTCCTGGTGAGTGTCTTCTGGTCTTTTCCATGATTGTGGTTGTGTTACTGAACCAGACAGAGATTAATGGCTTTTCCCAGGTTGACATTTGTGTATTATACATCCTTTTGTTCTAATATTCTAATATTTTGAGAAGGGCTGACCCCCAACAGTCGAAGATTCGGAGCCTGATTCAACTGTCAATCTCACAGTCGAAGCATTGCAGCGAAACAAGGATCATGCCATTTTGGCGATATTTGGGTGCTCAAAGTCTGATTTTACATAGAACTACCAGTTTTCTCCAAATAAGTTAATATACAGCCTATTACAATATACGTTTCAACATTTAATGCTGTAAATAAACATGTAAAAAGAATAAAACTTCCAATAAATATTTTTAAAGTGCATAAATAAATCCAAAATTGTAACCCTAACCCTGGGTTGTCAGCGCGCATGTAAACGCGTAGCATGTGTGTGTGTATGGTGGCGGAAGAGGAACACTTGCTGAAGAGAGTGACCCCCAGCTTCTCTGGTGTTGTGCTGAGTTGTCCGCACCTCGCATGAGTTTCGAATAATTTATTACCGTTGATGAACCACACAAGGAATATTTTATTGTTTTTAAATAGCCGGCTACCTGAAATAGACCCATGAGGAACTGCAACGTGCATGTAGGTGTCAGCAGCACTGCATGCACGTAAAACTCACACAAGACCGGTGAATAACAGGGGGGAGAGAGAGAGACAGAGAGAGAGAGAGATCTTCAAAAAGCCTCGGTTTAGCGGGAAATTTACAGTGTAAGTTGAAGGAATAAGGAATAGAGACTGCAGCTCTGCGCATGAGTCACACATGAGTCGACTATCAGTCAACTATAGGCAGGACTTGACGATTCTGATTCGACTATGTAAACCCTTAGACAGCCCTAGATAACAAACCAGAGGGGTTGGGATGTTATCACTACGAGGCTTAAAACATCACATTAGATTTGATGTCTACTGTTTTAAACTGTTATATTATTATTTAAATGACTAACAAGTAGTCTAAATGCTAAAATTCCAGTTGACTGATGAACAAGTGAACTATGACTCAAAGACTATGTAAAACAACAGGAGAAAACTCTTTGTAGTACTTACCCGTTTCGTCTCAAAAAGTCCAACAACCCATCCAACAACAAACGCCATCTAATCTTTGGAAAACAGTCTCAAACTGTGGCATTTACAGGAGGCTCAGTAAGCAAACTTTGGCCTGCTACTTGCCATGGAAACCAAGTACTCAATGACTCAATTCAGACCTGCCCCAGTCAGCTTAACTAAATGAAAAGATTTCCGATTGACTTCTACAGTGAGTGCTGCTTTTTATCAGTGAAATACTGCAGTAGATATAAGTTGGTCAGTTGTTTGCTGTACACTAATTAATGCGAGCCGAACATCTGGGGAAAATGCTGTTATGCTATACTCTGATGTTACTCACTCATACTGATGTTATCTCTTCCAACCTTCCTGTGTAACTGACAGCATCCCAGCACGCGAGATATATAGGATGAGAGCTACATAGACTTTGACACGAAAGCGCAGCCCTTCTTTCTCTGACTTATATTAACTCATTTTATTACAGGTGTCCTAAGACTAATTAGTGTGTCTTATTTATTATTTATGACAATCGCCTGTGCATTGTGCACTCTGTTGCCTCCAGGTTCTCATACAGAACATTCAAAAACTATTAGCCTATGACAAAATCATTTCTTAACAAATATGCATGAGTAAAATTAAGTAAAATCTATTTCAGTCCCTTTTCCTCAACAAAATAAATATCTTAATAGAAAAATTAAATGCTAATTCGTTCATGAATCAAATGAATTAAATCAAACTTTTATCGAACATTTGTTATATTGTCATTGAGCAAAATTATAACTCAATTATTATCATTATGTTTTATTGCCCAGCCCTTGTTCTAACCCACCGTCCAGCTGGGGCCTTCTGTGTAGAGTTTGCATGTTCTCCCCGTGCCTGCTTGGGTTTTTGCCGGGTACTCTGGCTTCCTCCCACAGTTCAGACTGTTAAGTTAGGTTAACTGCACAGAGTGCCTCCATGTGTCAGCTCTGTGAGTGACTGGCAACCTGTCTAGGATGTACCCCTACTAGACCCTCAGAGGATAAGCGGTTATAGATAATGGATGATAAAGGTCTTAAAACTTGATTTTGGCCCCATCAGAGCCACACGATTAACTAATGAGGACCCATTTTAATTGATCCTGTCATTCCTTACTAAATCTGCATTTAATCAGACTACTAAAACCAAATGACATGCAGAGAACCTGATCATTTTGATGATGCAGTAGCAGCACTGATAGACTCTATCGTCGGTGTTAGCATACCGACGGAGAGGAATATGGTAGGAACTTGCACAGAGGAAAAACTTTCTGTTTAGTCCCCCAAATAAGACATAGGCCTAAAGCACATGCACACACAAAGTATACTGTAAACAGACAAGCTGACTAACATACTGTAGAGAAGATATATCTACTGCAATCTTTCAAACACTTCTTTCAGCTTGTTCCTACCAATTACCACATGTTAATTCAAGTCCCTGTCCAACAGGCCTGGTGCAGTTAATGTGTTTCAGCTCTCTGTCAGCCCTGTTCTGAACAGAGACAGCAACTGGAGGTAGGAATAGCTGAAATTGTATAAATGATTAATAATGAATGTTATTAAATAGTTTGTTTGTTTTTTTCATACATACTGCATTATCAAATCAAAAGTGTCATGGATAATTAGTTAACTACATGATAGCTTCATGTCCATGTAGGGTAGGCTAACAGCAGAGAAGCAGTGCGGTTTACCTGAGACAGGGAGAGAGGAGAAAACATCATTTTGAAGAGAAGGAGCTGAATCAGATCAGGCCGTGCGTTAACATCCCTGGGCTGACATTTTACATTTCCATAACGTCGTCATCTGTTTTTGCAGCTCTCTGTAAGCTCATCCCCGCTGAGCAGCGGTACCTCCGGGTTAGAGAAAACGCATTTCCTGGGCTGTTTAACTGTTCAAGAATCCAGATATGAGATAGCTCGCTCGCCTCGGATGACTCTGCCGCGTTAACTCCAGAAATGATGACACGCCAGAAAAGTTATGGCCCTGGAAACATGCCCGGCAGGGAGAAAAACCCAGAGAAAGTTCGGAATAATCATTCTTAGGAGAATATGGCCGGAGGTGCAGGAGCACGGGGACTGTGTCATTTAGAGTGGGAAGGAGATGAGGGGGCGAAGAATAAAAGAAAGAGACTGAAATGACGTTATGAACTCAGCCCATCCCAAACGACGGGCTTAAAGCCGCAGCAGCTGCTGGACTCTGCCTCTCCACACTGCCTCATAGCACACGCTACATTTCATCTCATGCTACAGTATACCACCGCCCACTGTGGCTGTACTACAGTACTAAAAACAACTTGGGTTTTAACTGTACACTTAGAGAAGGCTCTTAATTTGCCCCGCTCTCTTAACCGGTGAGACAACGACACCAAATATAACCTCGGTGAACACACTGAGCCTGATGAAACGTGTTTTTGAAGAGGATGATGATCAAGATCTTCGGTCTGTTACCAGGCTTTGCCGTTACTCAAACGGTGCTGGTCACACAGTGGAGGGTTAGGAGGGTGCTTCAAAAACAAGAGGTGTAGGCTACTTTTAGTAGGCCTATCTATTGTAGGCCTCTTTAAATACACATCTGAAGTAGGCCTACTTTACGTGAGTATTTTCATTTTACATTTTATGCTTCATACCTGTACCCCACTTCACTGCAATTCATAGTGATTGTGCCTTTTGCTCTACAAAATTATTTTGATAATAGCTACTTGTTAGGCTACTTAACTAAGAAGATTTTTACATATAAAATATATGATCAGCTTATACAATATAGTGCATTGTTATATAACTACCCCTAGTAGCCTATGTAAAACATTTTAAATAACCTTCACCTTAAACAACTTAAACACAAAAATGCTACTTATTGGTATTAAGAAATCTAATAATGTAATTTTGTAGGGCACATTTTTCTGCTCTGAATCTTTTTACTATTAATACTTAGGCTATGTACATTTACTTTAGTGACATTTTCAATACAAGTCTTTTACATGATACTTTTCCTTTTGTAAAAGATCTGGATACTTTCTCCACCACTGCCAGAAACTGATATTTTGTTTTTAACATTAGATTAGATTCAACAATTACCATTTCCATCATCTGTGCAAACAGTAGCAAAGTGATATAAGTTGAGAGGAATTCATCAATAGAATCAACAATAAATAGCACTAGGGTAATATATGAAACACTACTGTGATGTATACAAAATGATCAATACACAAATATATGTAAAACATTAGTATTTAAAAATAAATAAATTAGAAACTCAACATCGTACAGTTGCTTTGCAGCTCATGGCGCGCACCGTTGTCCAATCCAGAGTTAGAGTTAGGGGTCAGGTCAGGGGTGGAAATGAATTTTTTGGCTCACCTGCCAAGGTGGCTTGTAGACAAACATTTTTTTACCGGCCAAAATAATAAATTGTCTTTTGTGTCACATACATTTGTTTACATCATTTTAATTGAGATAATAAGGTATTATATGTCAAATACAAACTTAAAGAAGACGCCAGAGTGAAATTTGATGGAAAATTATATTATTGCTAATAAATGTACTTTAAACATAACATTAAATTGTTTTATGAACTTAAAAATTGTTTCATAAAATTATGCTTATTAATCATTCAACTTAAATCTTACCACTACTCACTCTTCATTCACTCACTTTCTACAATCACCCTCTTCTGGCCTGGTTCTGACAGAGTCCTGGTGCCACAGCATCACAGGTTTTGTGAGATCAACATTTTTTTATACAGCCTATGGATCATTCTCCTTGATCTCTGGGGAGGACAGCAGGGCCATTAGAAGATCTGACAGTGTGTCAGACACTGACTGGACCGCCAACTACCCAGCTAAAAGCTAAAAATACACACACTTTTGTCATTAGCTCCTAAGACTAGCAGCTTTCACACTGCCTTATTTCACATGAAAGCTGGACCGCACATGTGAAAGCATGCATGATTGCGAGATAAAAGCCTTTTCAAACGCTGCAAACTTTTGTTCAGTATGAAGAAGCGAATGCGTTATAGATGCGGATATTCTTTCCGCACTGATCTCCGTATCAAAGCGGCTACAATCTCACTCTCCCCTCCCAACTCCTGTCGCCTGGAGTAGCATGTAGCTGCAGTACCGGAGGCTGCAGTTCAGGACCACAATCCTAGGACCAGAACAGCAATTCCAGGACCCTTGTTTACTTTGATACTGCCAGCTAGCAGACTGGCTAGCTAGTTAGCTAGCTAGTTATGTTACTCTTTACAGCCCCCCGAAGCCAATTACTCTTACCACAACCACCACCGAGCGTGTGCCTAAATCTGAGTAATTGATTGTATGCACATATATACAGTATACACACATACATACACACACACACACACATATATACACACACATCTCAAAAAAATAAAGGGAACACTAAAATAACACATCCTAGATCTGAATGAATGAAATAATCTCATTAAATACTCCTTTCTTTACATAGTTGAATGTGCTGACAACAAAAATCACACAAAAATTATCAATGGAAATCAAATTTATCAACCCATGGAGGTCTGGATTTGGAGTCACACTCAAAATCAAAGTGGAAAACCACACTACAGGCCGATCCAACTTTGATGTAATGTCCTTAAAACAAGTCAAAATGAGGCTCAGTAGTGTGTGTGGCCTCCACGTGCCTGGAGAGTCTGTGGTGCAACATGGCGTTGGTGGATGGGGCGAGACATGATGTCCCAGATGTGCTCAATTGGATTCAGGTCTGGGGAACGGGCGGGCCAGTCCATAGCATCAATGCCTTCCTCTTGCAGGAACTGCTGACAGACTCCAGCCACATGA
>NW_025738653.1:0-1264 GCF_021292245.1 Micropterus dolomieu
ATTTGTGGACAGATTTTGTCCCAGGATTTCTTATGCATTTCTTCTTCTTCGTTGCATGATTTAGAATAATAAGGTGAGAAATGGGTCTATTCTGAGTTCATCCTGCACTGCAGCAGCTAATAAAGTCCATTTAATCCCAAAAACGCTTTTCTTTTAGGCAGGCTGGAGCAGAAAACAACTCACCTTTCTCAAGTTGTACAGTAATGTCACATGTGTATGAAGGTGGATCAAACAAGCTAATCTTAAATGTCAAAGTAGAGAGGAGCCTAGTAGGCCTATTTATTTTCATTCATTACACAATATGAATAAGCTATGCAGACAGTTGTAAAGAAAGAACATCTTTTTCTTCTGTTCTCTACTTGTTATAGTTACACAGTATTAGGGGTGTGGGCTGTATTAAAAGTATCCACTGTTCTCCCATGCTCTAACACACAGTAACGATGAAATGTGTGCTGTTCTCACATTCTTCCTCTGTATGTACACATAAACAACAAGGCAGGGAAATATAAAAGGAATTTATTTTATTGTTTGGGTACATTATTGTTCAGTGTACATGCTCACATCTGAAACAAACGTTACGTGCTTGATAACTCTCCCACCCCGCAGACATCTACACACCAATACCGATTTATATTCATAGCGGCAAGTGCTATGTAGCTCCACATAGGGGACTCAGGAAGTGACATATAGCACCTTCATGCGGTGTCATAACCGCGTAGCAAATTCACAGCCGCACCGGCAGAGATCCAGAATATGCAACTCGGCCGAGTCACAACCAGACGCGCTACAAGTGCGAGGGCCCGCCCAATGCTGCTTGCAGCTTTAATCTTAATAATTAATCTTTAAAGCCCCCCTCCAGTGTTGTATTTTGTCATTTCCATGATATTTCATGTTTTTCTGAGTCATTTCCTTACAATGCTGATTACCCACATAGTTTGCCAAATGTTTTTTGACAAATAGATTAATTTTGTGTTCAAACTTGCAAAAGTTGCTTGGTTGTTAAAACGGGGTTGTGACGTATGACTATAGTAATTCCATAAGTCATACGTCATTCTCCAAGCTTGCGTAGGCGCACTGTCACGCCTCGTTAAGTCAGAGCATCAAACCGATAAACATCGTTGTGAGCTAGCTAACCAATTTATCATGTAATTTACTTAGAACTTACGGTAGGTATGTCTCTCTGTGTCTGAATGTTGTTGCTGCCTTTCTAGTTAACTAAGTTGTACTTAGCCAGATGTAGTTAGCTAGCGTAGTTATTGCAGAA
>NW_025738654.1:0-3711 GCF_021292245.1 Micropterus dolomieu
CTGACAGAACTGGAGAGGATCTGCAAGGAGGAATGGCAGAGGATACCCAAATCCAGATGTGAAAAACTTGTTGCATCTTTCCCAAAACGACTCATGGCTGTATTAGATCAAAAGGGTGCTTCTACTAAATACTGAGCAAAGGGTCTGAATACTTATGACCATGTGATATTTCAGTTTTTCTTTTTTAATAAATTTGCAAAAATTTCTACATTTCTGTTTTTTTCTGTCAAGATGGGGTGCTGAGTGTACATTACTGAGAAATAAAATGAACTTTTTTGATTTTTGGAAAATGGCTGCAATGAAACAAAGAGTGAAAAATTTAAAGGGGTCTGAATACTTTCCGTACCCACTGTATCTCCTTCTCAGTCTCATGTTCAGCTGGCTGACACAGTCACCTATCAGGGCACGAGGTACTCAAAAGGCATGATTGTGGCCTTTGGTTCTACTGCAGGTCTTCCTGATTTTGCTGTGATTCTTCAAATTGCACTTATCGAGGAAAGAGTGTATTTTATTGTGAGAACACAGATATCCTGGTTTGATGAACATTATCGCGGATATTATCTGGGGAAGACAGACCACATAACTCTTGTTGAGCAACGATGCCTTACTGACGTATATCCTCTGTCTGCCTATATTGTTGCAGGAAAGCAAATGGTGATATTGAAGCGCCACATCTGTCTCCAGTGTTGAGTATCTTTGTACCATTCTCCAGTGTTGATTAACATAACTCTGTCTTTTGTGTTCTTAGAAATGGAGCAAACTGTGAGATTCCGGGTCCTCATCGATCATGAAATCAAGAAACTCACTCTCAGCAGTGGCATGCCCTTAACTGTGAATGAGTTGGTTGCAGCTGTCAAAGAACATTTTTCCATCCCCACAGATATAAGTCTTCAATACAAAGATGAGGAATTTGATGACTTCTTCACCCTAACATCTACCAATGAGCTGAAAGATAAGTGCACACTTAAAGTTGTGTATGCACCGCTGGAGTTGACGCTGACAGTTGTTCCCCAGGAAAGCACCCCAGATGCCTCTGTCAGCTCTCTCTGTGAGTGTACGAGTCTCAGTGGATACCGTCATTCCGAGTCCATCCCCCTCTGAAAGGCAGAGCCCATGGCCTGCCTTGTTTCCAATTCCAACCTTCTCACACAACACTGAACTGGCCTTAAGACAAGGAAATGAGATTTATTTAAGAGATGGCACCCCTATGACATCACCAAGTATCAAATCAGAAATCCTGGAGCGCCTGGCAGAGGCCATGTTTTTCTACACAGCTTACCCCAATGATGCCCAGAGATGTGCAGTGGCAGAGGCACTAGTTGCAAAGCATCCCTGCTTAAAGGAGCCCAGATCTTTTAATGGAATTTATGGGTGGCAGGTAAGCCTAAAGTATAAGTGTGGAAACTACCGGACAAAACGGAAAGCACTTGGAAGCACTGAACTCCTGATAAACTCACTGAGAAACAAGTCAAGTGATGAGCGAAAAGCCGCTAAAAATGTCAAGAAACCAAAGAGGGCAGAGGTGAATTACTTGCCCTCACACCCACATGGTGAAACAGATGACACCCTTGAGAATCTGAGACTTGACCTAATTGCTGCCCATCAGACAAAGGACTCTGTCAGGAGCACAAATGATATGATGGCCAGAACATACAGCTGGAGAAGACAGGAAGTTATTACCAAGTCTCCTGGTGTGGCAGAATTCAAGGAAAGATGGCCTGCCCTCTTCGAACCATTCCAGGTAAGTGACTTATTCAGTTTTTGTTGAGTACTACTCACTTCTGAGAACTTTTTAGAAATTGTGACTTGGACATGAGATAGTAGATTAATCTTTAAACCCCCTTAAATAAGTCAAACATTTGCTGTCTTACAGGTAAACGAGGAGTTCCGAAGATGTACTGCAGTTTCCCTGGAAGCGACGTTTATGTCACAGCTGGACAAATACACCCCAAAGCTCCTAGAACTCTTTAGTGCCAAGGGAGGAGCAACTGGTCAACGCATCAAAAACTTGTTGATGGATCTGATACAGGTAGGGAAAATTGGTTACAAAGTTAAGGTACAATATTAATCAATTGAGTGGTTTGTTTTTCAGTTTTTTCAGCATCTTGCTTATCTGGGTGTTTTTTTCTTTTTTTTTTTTTTGTTAATTAGCCAGTTTTTTTCTAAATTGTCTCGTGTTATTACTATTAATATATTATAATGAAAAAAAAATAATACAGACCTACAGTAATTACAGGGTTGGAGTGAATTTACCAACAAAAATAATTTATTCATTATTGTTCTATTAACTAGGACCCAAGTGCCACTACAGTGAAGAAGAGAGATGTCACTCTGAGATGCCTCTTTGAGCATATGGGAGAGAGTGGACAGGAGCTTATCTCGGATTACTGTGCAAGTATTGTCTCAAAGCAGGTTTGGGTCAGTCTGGTGAACATGTTTAAATTGTGCGGACTGTTAAAGGATAACTCTTGCCAAATTGCAACCTAGGCTATTTTTGCTAATCTACCAGAGTCATACTTTCTTGTAAAAGCATAATTAGAATGGAAATGCCACTTTTAAGATTGACCGTATTTTCGTTTTCAGGTCAAAATGCCTTTTGAATGGGTGTGCTAGGGGCACTACAATGATTGCATCAAAATCGCTAGTTTTAAAACACTAAAGCGGCTCTACACATGAACTTGAGCATTGACAACATTGTTTGTGTACACACAGTTTACTAAAAAGAAATGTTTTGTGCGACTCGCATTATCAGTTAGTGTTTACGGTGGCTGGAATTTTGACAGTCAAAAGTATTTCGATCTCCGAATGCAATGTAATAAACTACATATGAGGAAATGTCATGAACTTGTAATTCCAATAAAAAGCATGATAACTTAGCTCATGGCAATTTATATGGAAACAAACTTTAGGAGCTTTCCATCTTTACTCTCCTCATGTTACGTTGCATTTGGAGATTGACAAAATTCCAGCTACCAGAAACACAAACTTTATATATATGTATATATAATGTGTATGGAATCTACAGGGTATTGCACCAATGTTGTCTTGACCTAGAAGTGTGTCTATAACAGCTTTTCAGAGGATTAACTAGTGCTTAAATAATATGAATCACTGAATTGTCCAGGCGACACACAAAACTAAACATCACTTGTCTTAAGAGTTCCTCACAGGTTGGCACTCTAGTAGACACAAACAAATGACTGGCCGCGTTATTAAATTCGCCCGTGAACTCGCGCTCGTGTCCATCTTATGCCCGCTCTGTCACACGGCCAGTTCAACCGCTCACTCTTACTAACAGACACACAAACAGACACACTGTCCCCCGCGCTGCTCGCGCGTCACAGAATGTTCATAAAGAGCTCCCTGTTCACAGTAACCGGGTCGTCTCATTCAAACAGCCTGCTGTTGCTGTCAGCGAGCCGCAGCACATGAATACTCATGAGTCAGGCTGCGAATGCAAGTTACGTGCCCGCCCCAGCGCGCTCACGCTTACTAAAACGCCTCACCTCCGGCGCCGCGCATTCGCTACATTCCCTTTGGCACATCTAGTGGATGCATAATGCAAACCCAGTCAAACGTTTGACTGCAGTATCTTATGCGCCTTATAATCCGGTGCGCCCTATATATGAAAAATGTTCTAAAATAGGTCATTCATTGAAGGTGCGTCTTATAGTGCGGAAAATACGGTACACAATGTTGTCAATGCTCGAG
>NW_025738655.1:0-1010 GCF_021292245.1 Micropterus dolomieu
CCCCTTAAATTGTGTTCTGTTTCACATTTAACATATAGTATATGTTACATTGGCAACAGTATTAGGACACCCCTCCAAATCACTGAATTCAGGTATTCCACTCTCCTCCATGGCCACAGCAATAAGTTGATTCATGAAATTTCCTCACTACTAAATATTCCAAGGCCAGCTGTTAGTGTTATTATAATGAAGTGGAAGTGACTGGTAGGCCACATAAAATCACAAAGCAGGGTCAGCGCATGCTGTGCACAGAGGTTTTCCAACTTTCTACAGAGTCAATAGCTACAGACCTCCAAACATCATGAGGCCTTCGTATTAGCTCAAGAATAATGCGTGGAGAGCTTCATGGAATGGGTTTCCAAGCCCAACAGTTCCCACCAAGAGAAAGCACTAGACAACAGAGGCAAGGAAAAACTTCCTTTTAAGAGGCAGACCTCGAGCAGAACCATGACTCAGGGTGGGCGGCCATCTGCCTCGACCGGTTGGGGTGAAGGAGAGAGAGGGAGAGAGAGAGGGAGAGAGATGTAAAGAGAGAGAGAGGGGAGGGAGGCAGCCTACACAATATACACACAGAGGTACAGACAGTGAAGGTGACGTTGCTATAGACTAAATGAAAAATGGTACAGATATTTATAGTAGTGTTAATGGTAACAATCGTAATGTTAATGATTATAATAACAATAATAACAATAGGACTAGTAACAATAGTTGTTGCAGCAGAGGGTGTCGAGCAGGAACACGGGGGCAGCAGGTGACCCGCAACCACAGATCCAGACTCCACAGCTCCAGAGCCAGAAACCCTGCAGGAAGTGATAGGAGAGAGGAGAGAGACGAGAAAGCACAAGACTACCAGAAAGGGGAGAAGTTGTGTTAGTAACATGCAATAATGGGATGAGGTTGCATACAGAGGGAGAGAAAGTAGAGGAGAGAGGAGCTCAGTGCATCATGGGAAATCCCCCGGCAGTCTAGGCCTATAGCAGCATAACTAAGGAATGGTTCAGGACTCACCT
>NW_025738656.1:0-12783 GCF_021292245.1 Micropterus dolomieu
TATTTCCATGAGGGGACGACACTTTTCACCACGGTGAAGTTAGTTTTTAGTTGGAGATACGACAGCCAAAACTAATGTTCATCACAAACTAACTTCACCGCAGTATGTTCTTCCACACGTGTTTGCGTTGCAGTGAAGAAATTTGCTTTCAGAACAAACATGGAAGAGAGTAAAGTTTACTCAAAACTGAGGAATACTGAACAGGAGAACTCCATGCAAGCAAAAATGAGAAGCTCATAGCTCAGACAGCAGTCTGTTGCATGGACCAGCCACACAACACTATTCCAGCAGTTCCAGCCATGATTTGGGTGTCAGGTAACGTTTAATGCCCACGGACATTCAGCTTACTTTCTTTCTTCTTAAGTTCACCAAGAAATGCTGTTGTTGTGATGTTAGCTATAGCAGCATCTCTGAGTGCGCTGTCAGAAGCTGCTGTGCTGCTGTCGCTATTGGGATATGAAATGACCTATATTGGGATATGAGATTTTAGTCATATCGCACAACCCTATTACCATAGTGTCAACCTGTCCTACGTGCCATCGGCCTGTAAAAACAATGTATGTCTACTTATATATATATTTAAAAAATCTGACTAGCCCACCCCAAAACAAATGGTCCAGCCCCTTTGACATTTGCCAGAAATGCCAGAGAGCGAATCTGCTGCTGGAGGCAGGTGATATTGCACATTGCTTATGAAAAGTTGGACAAAGAAAATGCACATGAAAAAGAAACCAGTTTTTTTTTGAGAAATACAGTTAAGGAAATCAAGTACATTTTTAGAACAGCCTTCATCTAAAACCACTGGTCAAGAAAATAAATCACACTGGACAGATTCAGATTCAGATTCTTGCATGGGCTCAAATTGGTGCTAAATTAAGTATTTTGGGTGTTGCATTTTTGGAGGTCATTTGGTGTGTGATGCCATGTGACAAATGATAAAGACCTCTCAATTTGACACACACATAATGGATGGATCTGATCTGCTGACAAATCAGTCATTGTCAAAGAGGAATGACAGAATGAGGCATGGAAGAAGGGAAAGAGGCAGAGGTTGCGAGGGAAAGAAAGGAAGGAGCATTAGAAAAAAGTAGTAGGGAGAAGAGAAGGAGAGAGGAACAGATGAAGAAAGAGAGGAAGTCAGAAGGTAGGAAGAAAAACAGACAAGCTAAGAGTGATAAAACAGACTCTAGGCTTTTTTCGTTATCTGAGGGAATGCAGAGAATCGAACCATGGGACATGTGAAATAGTGCAGACCCATACCCTGAGCCAGTTCACTTCCCCTGGAGGAGATATCGAAACAGGGGTGGAGAAGAAAGAAGTACGGAGTAAAGCAGAGCCCAAGGGTAATGTGGGAGAACCATTAGAGAGAAGACAGAGAATATAATAAGAGAATCAATTGGGAGACTTGAGAGGAGGGGAGGCAGATGAGAAGGTTCAGAGGATATATATCATGCAGCGAGGGGACGGAGATATGAGGAGGGAGAAGGAAGAGGAAAGGAAAAGAGAAAATGAAGGAGAAGAGGAGGGGGTCATTAAAGAGCTCTAATGACCTGCTGATTGACAAGGGGCCCAAACTCTGACCCCAAATTACTACAGAGCCTGAGAACCAGTCCTGCGAATGTGTGTGTGTGTATATTCTGTGTAGAGATGAAATAGAATTTAACAATTCCTATCCATGCTCAAACCTCTGACACAGCCCATGAAATATTCACAGACGCACACACATTATAAATGTGTTACTCTATTTGAATCGACCAATTGCCTTTAAGCATTTTGCCGCCGTCATGTACATTTGTAAGTATCATTTCCAGCTACCAGTCAGTTTGTGAACATGCTCAATGCTGCCCAATATCAGTATTACTAATCTACATACAGGTATCCATGTACAGGTAAAAAACATAGCCCATTGCTAGGAAAACCTTTGCCTCTTAGTCTGCAGTTGTTAGTTCAGTGTGTAATGTTTAGGAGGATCTATTGAGAGAAATGCAATATAATATACATAACTATGTTTCAGTGGTGTATAAAGACCTTACATAATGATCTATTATGTTGTTATTACATTAGAATGAGCTATTTCTATCTACATACACAGAGCGTCGCATGTTGTGCTGCCATGTTTCTACAGTAGCCCAAACACTTCTCTCCGATCGTGTTTCGTCACTACGTTGAATACGTACATAGTAGAAGGAAGAAGAAGTAGTAGCAGTACTAGTTGTAGTAGTTGTCTGGTTTGTTAGAAGTAAGAAGAGAAGTGAAATTTGAATAAATGGAGGACCACACGTACTATTTAGCACGAGAGCTGACACAGCGTGTTGTCCCCAGTAGCTTCTTCTGCCCGCTTGCAAAGGGATTTGTGAGCGGTGACTGATGCTGCATTCATGTGGTGTCGGAATAATCGGAATGTTGTTTTCTTTCTTAAATCTTTTTTGCAGAAAGAGGACTAAAGCGTACATGGGACATAAAGAAGTATACAGAACAATATACAAATATATCAAAAGACACAAATAATTAAAAATTTGCCAGGGGTAGTCTTTATTATCTAAAGATATTAAAAGAGGACTATATGTTGACAGTTTTAACGGCCTTTTTGTGGTTGAATTTTGCGATCAGAATGAAAACATTTATTATAAAGTAAGAATTTTCTTTTCTTTGACTTTTATAAAAGCAAAATCTACCACATTACTCAATACTAAATATTTATGAATATGGTCAATGATGAGTCTGCTGAATTAAGCTGAAAATTTTGGCGGACAACATGGGTGATGGTAAGAAACTTTTGATTTGTGCAAAATCACGTAAGGTATGGCATGTACATATTTTGCTAACATGTAATTTAGACTTAAAAGCACATGAACACACCAAAGTCATAAGAAGTACTTCACAACTCAGGAAACGGGACCATCCGAGAAGCACGTGAATGCACAATGAGCCGTTGGTTGCAATTTGCAACCCTCACCACTAAATGCCAATAAAACTTACACACTGAACCTTTAAAGCAGCTCTAATGAATATTTTTACATTAACACTGGATCTTATATTTTTTATTTGAAATGGGTTGTTTGTAGTGACAAACTACAGTTCTCGTGTCCCAAGAGTGTTTTAGCATCTTTCAGCTCATTGTTACAGTTTTTGTTCACTCTGACCTCTCTCATCAGTGTTTTCAGCGAAAAAGCTCTGATATTTCGAATGCATGCTACTGACTACCTAGCTTGTTTCTGCTTCCCCAAGTTATTGTGGGTTTAGGTTTGTTCAAAGGCTGATCCTAGTGTAGTCATCTGCATATATACAGTACACTGACAGTGTCTTAAACACATCAACCTCTACTTAAAACGTGGACATACAACAAAAGAGATGTTTGTTAAATCAGCAGCAGGACATGCATTGTAGCTTTCTGTGTGGCTTTGTGACGTACACTGATGCATAGATCTACATAATTGTGTGTAATGCTGACTCATCAGAATCCCATATTTTCTCTCACGAGCAAAACATGCACATTTATATTATGTTCCCCTTTTCTCTCAAAACACACACACACACACACACACAGACAGTAAGATACAGAAGCAGCCAAACATTTGTAGCCAAATGAAGACCAGATGAAGTAGCCATGAGATACTGCTGAAACACATGTTCACACACACATAGTTCTTAAGCCTGTGCCCATGCTTCATCTAGAGCTGTAACCACAGCTCTATTTCTCTTCTCATTCTCTATAATCCCCATCCTTCTCTCATGCACACACAAACAGTCACACAGCAGGAGCAGCAGCACTGCTCCTTCATTACAGGGCTGTAAACTGCAGAAATCAGTTTGGGCTGGCTTAACGTGCTATAAAACTCTCAGTTTTTCCACTCACCCTCCCCTCCTTTTTGTCTCTTTATGAGTAAACAAACAAAGTTGCTCTTGTTGACAGATACAATCACTTACACTCCACAATAAATGCCACACACATTCACAGAATGAAGGACACATAAAAGTATTTCTGGAAGCAAGATAAATGAGGCTCAGTATTTCTGATTTGCATTGTTAAAAATAATTATAATGTACCAGCGTTTACTTTGAATATTAAAAAAAACTGGTGAAAATCTGTCAAGAACAATCATTTTATGACAAGAATCTAGTTGACATTGGATCCTAAAAATACAATATGCAGAGCAACTCAGTATTCAACCTTCTATTCATTTTTCTGTTACTTTGAGGGACTCTGCTGCATATTTAGCAGTTCATTTGTATTTTCTCCCAATTTGTCTCTTAACTGTTTTTTTACCAGAACCACATTGTGAACTGCCCTCATTGCACAAGGACCGTCTTTACTATGAACTGCTGATAACCCTATTTTTGTGCAGCAGAAATCACAAGTCCCAATACATGGGGGAATGATGTTCATTTGAAAATTCCCATTCAAAATTCAACAGATTAATTTTGCCGTCAAAATCCAAAAACAGTTAAGACAGAGACTGTGAGTGTGAGTACATGTTTGTATGTGTGTGTAATTGATAGGAGAATTTGGCCCAAAGCACAGTATGACCTCATTGCTTGCCTGATTTCTCAGCATTCACAGTTTTACACAAGCTTAGGATCAGGTTAACATAGAAGGCTAGGCTAGCAGACACATACACACGCAGTCTTCACCACCTTCCACCACATCTTTCAACTGCTTAAGAAAACTGTTTTCTGAAGCTTAGGCAAACCACAGACTAATTTGAGAGTACAACTCTGCGGCTGTTGACACATAAACACACACACTTCCACAGCAGAAAATCATACATGCACAGGCCTTCTTGTTGCAGAAACACACATGCCTAAGTGTACCCAGATAACATCTTAAAACAACTATTACTTGTGGTGTGTGGGATAAGTGCTGAGAAGCTACGACTTTTAAACAAACTAAAACAAACACCAGGCAGTGAAACAACACACAGGGAAGGGAAAAAGCAAGAGAAGAAAAGAATTGGAGTCGGACACAAGAGGGGGACGAAGAAGAGGAGGAAGAGGAAGAAGAGGAGTAACAACAAGGAGTGCATTAGGTTACAAACACACTCGTCACTCCTTCTAGAAAACCTTTTCTGAGGAAATGGAAGCATATCCTATCAAGAAATATATTTATTGTTACACTGATAAATACAAGACCACATAACTCACCTAACTAACTTTTGTGAAACCTGATCCAGATTTAGACCAAAGAAGCGAATATTAAAGTTTAATTATTATCAAAGAAAGCTATGCAGAAAAGATCTAATTTTAAGTGTGTGCCTTTTCATCATCTACTGCATTGCGTTTATATATCATGGCAAAACTGTTTGTGTTAAAATGTTAATGCATAATGCAGCCAAATGAACTGAAGTGTATCATCCCGTGTGTAAGAAAGCAAGAAAGCGCCAACGCACGTCAGTGCTTGGCCCCCTACAATGAGCATATTTTGAGTCAACCTTTTCTAAGGCCACAGATGCAAGTAGAAAAGCAAGAACAGCGACAGCACACATAAAAGAAGAATTACAACTTGGAGTCTACTACAGAAACAGAAACAAGGGAGTTAAAGAGTCTTGAATAAATGAAAGTGAATAACGAAAGATGGAGAGACGGAGGCACGTAGTCAAAGACCTGCAGGGTTTGAGGGGCCCTGTAATGTTCCCTTTGGTGAGAACAAGAAACCCACATGAACCTGACAACTATATAAATGTACACACACAGTCTGTACAAGCAGATGGTGGGACTTTCTGTTCATTTTTCTCCTTTAGACCTTGTTGGATGTACTTGCTCTCCTGGTAGAGAGCTGGCAGCGTTTGTTAGTGGAGTTTGTGTTTAGGTACAAAATGATGCACAAGATGAGCGTAAAGACAAAGGAGAGGACATGTGTTTACCAGTAAGTCTGAATGAGTGAGAAAGAGACAAAGATAAAGAGAGACAGAGGAGAAAGTCTCAGAGGGTCATTATGAAACAAATAACCCATCCCATCTAGAAAAGATGGGAGAGCCAGCTGGACAGCTTCCCAGCCTGTAGATTTATGGCAGCATAGTGAGGTGAGACTGAGAGGAAAAAGTCAGTACAACTAAGGGAGAGCAACAAATACATGCACCATTACTACTATATTGTTAAAATGGTATCCCATCTATCATGCGTGGATAAATAACAAGTGAGCTTTAGAATGTCAATTGTGGAGTGAAAGTACCATGATTTTAGAGGGACAACAGGAGACATTTAAAAAAAATAGAGGGGAAACTTCTACTGCACTGTTTTGCAAAAATCATAGCAGGTATTGTATGTTTCACAAACACTAACTCTGTGGCAACCAAAGACAGTTACAAGCTAACAAACAACATAAACAAATAAGTGATGCTAACTTCACTTAGCATTCCGATACATCTGCTAAAAGATTTCATCTGAGTCTGCTTCTGACTGAGGCTCAAACATGTAGGCTATAGCTGAATCTCTCCAATGTTTCCTGAAACATTGCCATACCTAGCCATCTTGAGGCGCACTGCTCTTTCACCGACCCAGCGCAACCCAGCTGGGGCATTCATACATCCAGAATTTCTCAATGAGAGAGAAAGTGTAAATGTGCTTCCAGACCATAACCAAAACCATGTTAAACAAAATGTGCAGAGTATTTTTACATTCTTTAAAACGTGTATGGAGGAGAACCTTACAATGTGTCTACATTAGATGGACAGAAATAAACAGGTAGAAAGTGAAAAAGCAGGAGCAAAATTGAAAGAGAAAAAGACAGAAAGAAACAAAGAAGAGACAGAAAGTCCAAAAGAGAGAGAGAGAGTTGTTTCTATTTTTTTGCCAAAGGCACAGCTGGTTGTACAGTACATTTTCTCTCTGTGGGTAAATAGAAGGTAGGAGGCCTCCTTCCCTCTCCACTAATCACACTTAATGATTCAAATGGGCCTAAGACATACCTTTGAAATCAAATCCACTTACAACCACACAAAACCGCATGTGCACACACACACACACCACATAAACACATATACTAACAGCCATACAAAGACGCACAAAACTACATGTTTACCCAACCTCACAGACACACAAAAACTTGTCTGGGAGCACAGTGAGTGATTGTCATACAGGGGAGAGGAGAGGAGAGGAGGATGTAACTGAAGAAGTGTGAAGAAGTGTGTTTGCCTGGATGTTTCCAATCCATCATCAGGCCCCTAACTAGCTCTGCAGCACCACAGCTAATTGCTCCTAATGACCTCATAGGCGCACACACACACATCTATGTAAAGGAAAAAGGAAAAGAATTCTGCACACACACACATTCACAAGTGGCACATGTAAAGGAAAAAGAAGTTGAGCCAACTGGTGACCATAAAACACTGGCCTGTCAAATTATGTGTGTGTGTGTGTGTGTGAGTAGACTAAGTAAAACCCTAGAGCTACATCAGGCTCCTATAGTGGCATTTCCTGAAACCTCTACACAGCAAAAGATATCCTCTTTCACCCCCACACCCAAACACACACACATACACACCCACACCCACACCCCCACACCCACACACACTCACTTAGTCCTAGCAGGCTTCAAAGAAATTTGCCGTAGGATAAAGTAAAGATTTACTTTCCATAATTCAAAGAATTACTCTGTAAGTACAGAAAGTGTGTTACTGTGCTCAGAGAGGGTTTCCATACACAGACAAAGGCAGTGTTTGTTTCTTTAAATATTTTAGTGTGAGAGAGAACAAGATTAAAAAATGCTGAAGGAGATCACATATTTAACCAGAGAACGGACTCACTGTACTGTCAATACACTATTAGCACTAAAAGGAGACTCGGATGCTCCAGAGGGAACTGGAGCTGGACTGAAGCTGAACATCATCAACATGCAAACATGACAAACACAAGCACATCAGGTTTGCACATTCAGACATGAATGTGCCCTCATAAACACACACATATTCAAAAATGTACATTAATTTATTTGCACACGCATTGTACAAATTATCACACACAGCCAAAACATTATTAAGTAACTTAACTTTTGACTAATCAGTAAAACAAGGACAAAATGTTCCCACACAAAAGTAAGCGCATGTGCTTTTTTATGTGCCTGGAAACAAAGAATTTATTTCCCCTAAATCACCCCCTGCCCACCCAAACACACACTCATACATGCAGAAACCCTCTGGTTTGCACTAAGAACAGCACTCTTGCTTCTGGGTGGCTGCACAACTGAGCGGGCATGTGCAGAGAACTAACAACACAATATCTACGGCGTTCTACTGCTCTCCCACTAATCACTTCATTATGGATTTTTATGGTTACCAATACTAGGTGGTACACAGAGCCGCGTTTCTTCAAAACAGGCCTTCAGGTAAATATAAACACCCCAAGAAAGTAATATAATGGTTGGATGGCATTATTATCATTCCTGATGCACCTGGCATGCTGCAGCACATTTTACCATTTTGGACTGATTCCTTAGACTACAAAACAACAAACCACAAGTACGCTTAGAATGTTTCTTAAAAACGTTTTTATAGAGGTGATTTAATGCTGCTTTAACAATATCTGCAAATTAGGGGACTGCAGAATTGTAGGTCATTGTAAGGACTTCTGCTTGATGCTAACCAGACTCTTTGTCCCAAAGGGTTTTATATTTTGCCAATATCGATAGCATCACATTGGAGAAGGCTATGCTGATGTGCATAAGCATCTCCTTTGTTTTTCTGTCACTGTATGGTTTGCATCCTATATGCTATTCGAGCGTTTATCATCCCAGCAGAAAAACACAACTCATCTTTGACCAACATAATAACTACGTCAGTGCACTGTCCAATTCTAGGAGACTGTCCTCCCAAGAAAAGCAACAGAATCAGTAGTTTCAACGAATGCCCAATATCAACATGTGGTTACGCTGAAGTGGCAAAGCTCTCTAGAAGCCGAAGGAATTATGACTCTTGCCCATTAGACTGAGACAGGGTGACGCTGTTATTGAGCCAAGTACGCAAGGGGGAGGAGGTCAGGGTGGTCGGATGGCTCAACAAAATGTCAGACTTCACCACAGTAGACTGGACTGCTGTTTGTTTAACTACTTCCTACTGAAAGACAACATTGGTTTCTTTTAACCATGGCTACGATTGTTCACCAACCTCAACCAAGTGGTTATTATTCTAATCACGATGACAAAATTCCCCTTACTTTAACAAAGTAGTCATTTTCACCTAAACCACATTGTTTCTCTAACCATAACCAAAAAGTTATTGTAACGCACTGATCTGTCTGATATTGTGCTTAAACCTGTGTTCAGATCACATTTTTAATTTTCCAATCGTGATTTGAAAACAGATTCAGAAGGCACTGACAGAGATATTATGTCCTCCTGCTGATATGGGCATGAGATCAGATTTTATTGTTTGATTTGGAGGACTTGTTGAACTCTCACTAACAGCTGCGTCCATCAAGTGAAATGATGGGTTTCAGTAATTACTGTCTCCATGCTGTAATACATGTTGGAGAGGGCATCATCCTCCTGTTGAGTGTTGCCTTGACTTTTTGTCACATATGTCACTTAATGGTTGAGTACCTTCCTATTTGTCCTCATTCTCCAGCTCAGTTTCAGGCCTGTAGACCTTCAAAAAATAGGAAGTTTAGCTCATCAGGTCACTTGGAAATGGATCAGTAACATAATTTGGCAAGTGCTTTTGGATGCTTTGCATGTAAAACCAGTTACGCAACACTAACTATTATTAATATCAACTGACATCGAAGTTTGCATGCTGACATACTGGGGTTTGGTGTGTAGCAGAAAGAAATACACAAAAATGAGTCTTTTAGAAGCAGTAGCAGTCTTGAAAAGAGACAGATTCATGGGACTAAACCGACAAATATATAAATCCAAATGTGGCGTGTGGGATACATTCTTAAAATGAACAATACCTTGTTCCATTTAATCAGCTTGTTGTTTGGGTGTGGAGTTCCTTTGGAAGCCTAGCCTATGGCTGGTCTACGTTATGGGAACCAGGCTAACGGAACACACACATACGCACACACACATAACATCTCCTTGTGTTGAATTGGGGATCGCAAGGCTGTCTGCCAAATTGCAGTCAGACAAAATGGCTACAGCCTTGCTAAATACACTGTGGTCTGTGGTAGCGGTAGCACTCAGTAAGACAAACAAACAGACCAGCCCACAACCACCACCATGCTCAAAGAGTGTGTGGTGTGTGTGTGTGTTTGTGAGTATATATTAAGAAATAAACAAGTTTTTGCATCTCTGTATGTATTCATATACCTTAGTATTTTTACAGCATTAATGCATGAGCATGTGTCAATGTTTGTGTAGTGTGAGTGTTTTCAGTCACAACTTCCAGAGCCAAAACTACACTCCGCTGCCAGGGCGGAAAGAAAAGAGAAAGAGGAGATGGAAAATAATAGCTGTTCACAGTTTAAAAAAACAAACTATTGCAATAAATTTGCCCCCAATCCCCATCTGCCGCCCCCTTTTTCTTGTTCAGAGCTGTTTTTATGGGTGAAATTAGTCGTCCCCAACCCCCTGACAGCGCAATAAAACAGTCTGCCAGGTACATACATGTATACTAGGCCTTGGAGAATGGAGAAGAAAGAGAAAACAGAGATGGAGGGAGAAAGTGGGCCATAGGGAGACAGAGAGACAAAAATGAAGAATGAAGAATGAAGGGGGGGGGGAGCAAAAACAGGAATAATAAGGGAAGAATGAAGAAAAGAAGGAGAAGTAAGCAAATGGGTGGGGTGGTAATGGAAATATGAGAGGTAAAAAATGTAAAATGTGCACAGAAAAGCAGAAAAGAAACAAAAGGAGGGGGAATGGGGAGAAAAATAAGGACATCAGAGTGAAACAGCACAGGAATGACTTTTACATCTGTGGCCAAAAATCCCTCTGGACTTTTGGACTCACACACACACACACAAACACACACACACACACACACACACACATGCACACAGATTCATCCTTGACTGTCTACTGAGAATTTCTAAACAGAAAACTTTACATCCTGAAATGCATAACTTTTTTTGTTCCCCTTGGAAGGAAAAGGAGGGATGTGGAAAGACATAAATTCATGGGGGCTGATGACAGCAGCCAGGAAAACAAGATGATGACTTGTCACAAGTGACCTCATCACGGTCAAGGGTCACACACCCTGAGAAATATAGGGGGAAAAAAGAGAAAGATGGAGAGGGAGGGTCAAAGGGAGTAGAAAAGATTAATTGGAGACACATGAATAAAAGCTTTTACATAGTTTTAAATCTAGAAAAAACTTTTTCATAAATGTGTATTTATAAATTTCACTCAAATATTTTCCATTGGCCTCAGTTTTTTTCTTGTAAAAACAAAGTGTCAGCTTCTGGGAATGTTAGTTAGTCAAATAGGTACCAGATCTAGTTATTGTAGCTCTTGGCTCTTATCAGAACAGCTTGTTCCCACAAGTTGACATGTCCTCATCATCCTCTGAGACATCAGAGACCATGTATATTTAAGAAACTAAAATGAATGAAAAACTAAACTCTTTTCCATGTTTCACTGAATGAGCCTGTATCTTTTAAATATTTTTGGACCGTGTTTGCTCACATAGTTCCCTTCATTCCACGTGAGACACAAGTTCTGTAAATTAGTTCTGTAAATGCTGTCTACCCATTCACAAACTCCATTGCACCTGTGATATGTTCCTGTAAAAAAGATAATTTGCAATAAATTGCGAGAAAGGCTGGTAGAAGTCAACATCACTATAAAGCATGACTGTGAAAAATGCCTCGTAACACATTCCACAGAGCCTCCTCACTGTGTCATCCATGGTTTTGTGGGAGGAAATGGACAAATGTCAGAATACTATGTTATTTCCTCACTTTGGTCTATAAAGTATTGCATATTGCATCAAGTAACCGATGGAATCATATGAATCTGTCAAACATGTCAGCACCAGAAGCAACATACAGAACAATTACAACACAAAATAATGTAACAAACCATCCTTTTGTCCTTTGTCAATTGTTTAAACATACAATCAGTTTTAAAGAATACACTCACCTAAAGTATTATTAGGAACACCATACTATTACTGTGTTTGACCCCCTTTTGCCTTCAGAACTGCCTTAATTCTACGTGGCATTGATTCAACAAGGTGCTGAAAGCATTCTTTAGAAATGTTGGCCCATATTGATAGGATAGCATCTTGCAGTTGATGGAGATTTGTGGGATGCACATCCAGGTCACGAAGCTCCCATTCCACCACATCCCAAAGATGCTCTATTGGGTTGAGATCTGGTGACTGTGGGGGCCATTTTAGTACAGTGAACTCTTTGTCATGTTCAAGAAACCAATTTGAAATGATTCGAGCTTTGTGACATGGTGCATTATCCTGCTGGAAGTAGCCATGACATGGTCAAAAACAATGCTCAGGTAGGCCGTGGCATTTAAACGATGCCCAATTGGCACTAAGGGGCCTAAAGTGTGCCAAGAAAACATCCCCCACACCATTACACCACCACCACCAGCCTGCACAGTGGTAACAAGGCATGATGGATCCATGTTCTCATTCTGTTTACGCCAAATTCTGACTCTACCATCTGAATGTCTCAACAGAAATCGAGACTCATCAGACCAGGCAACATTTTTCCAGTCTTCAACTGTCCAATTTTGGTGAGCTCTTGCAAATTGTAGCCTCTTTTTCCTATTTGTAGTGGAGATGAGTGGTACCCGGTGGGGTCTTCTGCTGTTGTAGCCCATCCGCCTCAAGGTTGTGCGTGTTGTGGCTTCACAAATGCTTTGCTGCATACCTCGGTTGTAACGAGTGG